>NC_044355.1:28523542-28823542 GCF_007364275.1 Archocentrus centrarchus | reverse complement strand
TAACATTCTAATGTCCATATGCTAAAAATTCACAGCACTGTCCAATATTTGCCCTAATAACTGGCCCAAAAGACAGACTAGCTGATATTTCCATCTCTGCTCATATATGTGTTAAGAATTTCCAGCCTGGTATGACATTTGATCATTTTCTGGGTCAGTATTTACTCAGGCACACCTCCACAGACAAAATACACTCTCACTTTATTGCAGATTATAAATGCATTTACCAATTCACCCCATTTTCATGGCAGGTTGTGAAATAGTCACAAAAATATTATTTGTTTTTTTTTGTATGTTCATGGACACACACAAAATCCAAAATATTTTTTCCATATCAGACAAAGCAAGGATGTGTCACCATGGCAACCAGAACAACAATGTTTGATTTTTGTAATTATAACCAAGCAGTTTTTAATACTCAGCCTTAACTACATAGTTTTTAAAGACAAAACGTAAACCGTTGACATATTTGTAATTAACACTGTATTTAGAAATCATACAAATGATGAAAAAACCCATAAAAATCAGATTGAGTTACTCTTCTACATCCCTCCAGTCTCCAGATGTGAACTTATTCTGTTCTTTTAATCAGTACATATGGATGATGGAAAACGGTGTTCAGGGGCACAAAATAATATTGGGAAATTTGTGCTGAGGAACATGGAAAAAAATGCACATTACAGCCCTAGTAATGGAAATTATGCAGAACTTAAATGTACTTACAGGATACTTCCCTGTATAAATTTATGTACTTACAGCCTTAGTCACAGTCCATATTATAAAGTGTTAATGAAGTCCATCAAGTTGTAAACACAATAATTTATATATTGATGATGGAAAATAGTTGACTAAGGCCCAAGTCACACAGGTCTAGAAACTGCCTGGCAACCACCAGTTACTGAGAAAATATAAGTATTCTCTGACAGGTTTGCAAGTGGTTGTTTGCTGATGAAATGGGTCCCAAAAATCTCTGTTGCTCATATTGTGTTTTGAAGACACTGACTTGTCTGCAAACACTTGCCAGTTACTAGCTGTAGTGAAGCTGCCTTCAATTAAAAATTGTGTCTTTTGAAATCTGTTGGTTTAAGTTGTAAAGGCGCAACTTTTACTTTGAAGGCAAACATTCTTTCTTTCTGGTTTGCATCACTTTTTCTAGTTTCACTACCACTTGATGGTTAGTGCTCACAGACAAGTTCCTGTCTTCCAAGCGAACTATGGGTAAAGTCAATAAAACAGTCAAAGCAATGTCATCATTCACACAGTTTCAGTTGTGTTTCTACCTGTTGGTTGATTTGGCAAAGATTTTATGCCGGATGCGGTTCCTGATGCGGAGGGTTGACGTGACAGAAGGGTATGCTAGGAATGAGGTGAGATGGAGGCAGATGATTTGCTGTGGCAACCCCTAAAGGCAGCAGCTAAAAGAAGAAGAAGAAGAAGAAGTAGTTGTGTTTCTACCTCAATCTTTTTGCTTCATTTTTTGCTCCTTAAAATGTAGTTGTTCACCATGCAGTGCTGCACAATGCAGTATGTTCACCAGTTAGGTGCTGTTTCCCTCTGCTGAGCATGTAGTAATATGTAGGGTTTTAATGTAGCTTGTCACTGGAAACTGAGTAGAAACAATGAACCAAAATTGTGAATTACACCTGTGAAGCTATGGACTTAAAAATGTAAAATGTTCTGTGGAGTTCCAAGAGAACCTCAGATTTGGGTGATAACTCTAATTTTCATTCACTTTCCAGAATAGCTTTTGTCAGTTGTAAAACCGTTGCTTTTTTTAGACCCTCATGAGACCTTTTGGTATTTTTTTTTACAACATGAAGAATAAATTTAAAATAAGACTTTAGCTGAAGGCAAATTGCCTCAGTTATTTTTATACTTGAACTACATACTCTCTAGCAAGATTGTGTTTTTCAGTACTTGTACAGAGTATAAAGGTTGGACGTAGCCTCCATGACATTACCTACTGTGTGGAACTGGGACTGGATCTGACTGAGAATTCAAGAGCACAGTACACTGACATGACTAACAACTTGTGATTGACACATTGTTGGCATCATCTACAATGGCCATAATTTACAAAGTGAACTTTGAATTGCACAGTATGACCTGAAACTAACAAGTGATTCCATAAAATTATAAGGACAATTTACTGAGGTCACAGAGTAAGACAGCTGAAGGCTGCTTTTCCATGGACTTCTACAGGGCAGTCTTTTAGCAACCAAAGGAGTTGCCCCCAACTGGTGATTAATGGGAATGTAGCTTTATGGCACTTCCATGCAAGATTCACTTTTCATGCCCTGAAGCTATATGCATCTTTTATACTGCCCTACTGATATCAGGAATCTGAGCCATAAAGCACTTCTTTCCTTTTTTGTAAATTTCATTTTTCTTTTAATTGCCACCTTAAAGATACCATCACACCACAAATGTAGGGCTGGATTGAACAACCTTGGGCTCTACGGATAACAGACAACTAGGAGAATTTTATCAAATTATAAAGCCAACCAGGTTACAAAGACAGAAATTTGTGAAATGCCACCTCCAACGAAACAATACAAAAATGAAAAGCTGCCTATCGAATCATTGGTTCATGTGGAGCAACTCAAACCCAGGTCTTCACTGAGGAAAGATGTGGGTAAAAGACCTAGGCTTATGTCAACTAACTATAATGCAACATAATGTAAGCACAAAATTTACATCTTCTGCTGTGTTTTACATCTCAAGCCAATATATTCAGCCTGCCCAGAGCCTGTAGCTCACAAACGCTCGTGTGTGGAGATACCACCATGGTTACTAAATATTCAGTGCTGACTAATAAATTTTGTGAGAAATCCTGTGATTGGCAGGTTAATCCCTTAACACTGGCTCACACAGATACTCATAATTCTTCTGTAGCAGAAAGAGTTCCTTATGTTCTGTAAAGACAAGTAAATTAAATTCTAGAAATTCCTTAATATGTTCTTTCTCACTGAAAATTCCACAATCTGTGAATATGCAAATGTTTTACATTTAAAAAGCACAACATAGAAAGTCTCTTTCTCACACACACACACACACACACACACACACACACACACACACACACACACACACACACACACACACACACACACACACACACACACACACACAGCTCAGTAAACGTTGCTTACTAGTGGGATTGCCAAGCTATGAATAGAAATAATTGCATAACAATTATTTAATCCAGCAGTTCATGGTCTAACTGATGCTGATAATGGATACTTAGGTATATGCAAATAAACCATAGACTACATAAAATACATACAGCAGCTTCATTGAAGTGCCCTAACCTGCATTCTTTCTACTGGCCAGCAGGGAACAGCTCTTGTACAGGTTGTACAGAACCCGCTCCCTTAATCTGTGACCTCAGTAACACTTTCCTGACGAGTTTAGTTGCAACAATGATCACTTCTGTGTCAGACCTAAACTGTGGTTTATGGTTTGAGTGGCAAACTTACTGTCACCTTTGTCACCAGACTTTTTTTAACCTTTTAAACCCGAATACGCGGACAGAAGTTCTTGCAAATGGAAAAAAAGGGGGTGCTGTGAGACTGTTGTCAGTTATGTTGTGCATTATTGTGTGGTGTTAAAAAAAAAGTAGTCTACTGAAGCACTGTCAATAAGGATAATAGCTCAGGAGGCTGTTATTTACCACTGAGCTATCAAATTAGGACTGTTGGTGATGTTCTGTTTTTTAATATGCTTTTAACAAGAAAGTAATGTACTGTGAACCACAGCTGAGCTGAGCTAAATGGAGCTGTAGAGATTTACTTGTTCATGTTTGTTCAGCACATGACTCATCAATACACACTGAGAAACAGGGAATGGCAAGGTAGATTGTGTGAATAAAGAAGAGTGTACTGGATATACTAGAATTGCAGCTTATGCTTTTTTGCGCCTTCGTGTGCATGCTAGAAAGTATTTGTGACATGCATGAGTATGCAAAGAATAGGATTAGGAAGTACACGCTGTAGTAAGGAGCAGGCCATTTGTTCTGGATACTCCGATCAATCCTGTGAGTGCTGTGTACAGTTTAGCTTAATAAAGCATCAACAGCCAAAACATGCTGGTTATAAGTTCACTTTTACCTGGTTTCTGGTTTGCTGACTCTCTTGCTTTTCTTGGCCCCCCATTCTGACTCCCTGTATACCCCCCCCCACACACACACACACACGCACACACACATCTGTGCCTCTTTCTCTGCCTCACCATCTAAATCGTGAGGATAGCTTGCGACAGCTTCATTCCTTTTTCTCCGTTAACCGTATTAGGTGCTTAAACCCCCAACGTGGAGAATGTGTTTATAGGCAACAATTATGTAAAGTAAGTTAAGCCCCAGCCAATTGTGCTTTGCTCCTCTATTCCCTTATGAGCTGCAGGTTTAAGTCACTATCCTTATTTGCTGTGCAAAAAATATCAAAATGCACACACATATACAAGATTTTGAGGAAAACAAATATTTTTATGGGAAACTGGGTGCAAAGAGGAGTGACAAAGCAAAAGAGATACGAGCATTTGACAGGGAGTTGGAGGGGGATCAAGACAGAGGAGCGTTACAGGAAGCAATGGAAGCGGAGATGGACAAAGTTCTTGAACCCCCAAGAGGCACCAAACAACATTTCGTAACCCTAAGTTTTCTTTTGTTTACAGCTCTTCTCTAAAGGACTAAAACCAAATTCTCTGCAGCCGTGACCTCAGGAACTTTCACAGAGACAGAAAGCCCTTCGAAGGCCTTATCTGTCTGAGACATGGGCAGATGAGCCAGCTATGGCCTGTGTGACAGAATTACTACTAGGCCACTTGCTTTTTGTCTGACATTGGCTTCTTTGAGGGTAGAGAGTGAGAAATTCTACAAAGATCCTTCGTCTGCCATTCTGCAGAAGATGTAGAGGGTAAAGGATGAGCAGTAGGGAAGAATCATGCAGTGGGAGAATGACACACTGAGGCAGTAAACACCCCTGTGGATAAAACTGACAGTGAAAACAAAGTGGCTGTCCATTTGCATTAGATGAACTTTATTCCACTTTTCTCTTTATTAGATATAAAATGGAAATCATTTATAACTGAAATAAAGGACTCAAACTTCTGACTGTCAGGAACTGAAATGAACGCTCTGATATTATTCACAAATAGCACCTTTATTGAAGTAAAAAAGGAATGAGAATGGATGAACCGATGGTTTATAATTTTAGAGTTTTATGTTTTGATTGTTATAATCTCTCACGCTAATTTATGCAGTGAAAGTCTGTTTGAAGTCACAAGTGCATTTCAAAACAAACAGCTGTTTTCTCTGTATTATTGTAGCATCTTTTCAATATAAAATGCTCTGAGGCGACTGTTGTGATTTGACGCTATAGAAATAAAATATAATTGAATTGAATTGTTACTTGAAGACACTGATATTTTTGTTCTTAGATGACAGGATTTCCAAGGAAGTTAATCATTGCAATAGGTTCTAAGAAAGTACACTTCTAGTACTAGTGGGAGATACAAAGCAGTGATGTTTCAAGGTTTTATTTCTGTCGGTAGAACATTCATAACCAAGATTCTTAACAAATAAATTTTTTTGCAACAGTTCAGAAAGATAAAAGATCATTTCTAATCTCACTTGGATTTTCAAGTAGAATAATCATTGCAGTAGTTTCTACTAAACTTCTAATACTGGTTTTATTAAAACCTGTGTGGCTGACAGGGGCTGTGCAGCTCAGTCAGGGAAATCTCTTAATACCGGACACTTTTTAAAGGCCTAAGTTTTGTGTGGCAGGACATTGATCACACTTCTCCAACTCCTCGTCTCTGCGGCACAGGCTTACTGTCATCAGCATAAGATGGGATTGCAACAATAGCAGTGGGAGCAAGTGGTCATCTATACACAGGATTTGGTCCCACTCCAAAGCTCAGATGTTAACCAGCTTCTGGTAAAGAAATTATTTCAGTGACCACAATGGTCTGACGTATTCTGAAGTGGCCATCTGTGAGCCCTGATCTAAATCCTATTGAGCATCTGTGGAAAGAGCTGAAACCTGCGGTCTGGAGAAGGCACCCTTCAAACCTGAGACAGCTGGAGCTGTTTGCTGACGAGGAGTGGGCCAAAATACCTGTCGACAGGTGCAGAAGTCTCATTGAGAGTTACACAAATCATTTATAATAATTCTGTTGAACCACAATTCAAAAGTGATGTCTGATTTTCATGAGTTAATTTTCAGTAAATTTTTATTTATTATTACTTGTGGATTTTTATTTCTTTAACGTAAGGGTATCAACAATTTAGCTTTCCGACTCTGCCGTGTCCTTTGCCATATGCCTCCAATGCAGAGCATGTTTAAATTGAAACAGAGTGGAAACAAAAGCAAAGTCATGTTGTTGATACATTTACTGAGTTTTAATTACCAGTCAACACAGTTACTCTTGAAGTACTTTCTAGTTTCAAGGTGCGCACACACACACACACACACACACACACACACACACACACACACACACAAAGAAGCCATGTCTGTAAGTGTGTGTATGTGTGAATATAAGGATGGTAATTTCTATCTCAACAGGAAACCGTTGAATGGACTTTGGAATCCCTTGTTGAATCCTAGTTTTCTCACAGCAGGGCACACAAACACACACACACACACACACACACACACACACACACACACACCAAACCTTAGTACAACTGACAGCAGAGACAGAAAAAGGGATACAGGAAATTCACAGTTTAAAGATGGATAATTACTTTGTAGGCAAACAGTGTGTGCCGTTTCAGCCTCTGTAGGAGATGTCAACTCCACAACATGATGCAAAGAAATGTTGTTGTAACTTGTTCACCTTTGTCTTGGGAAATAATCAGTCATTTATTGCACACATATGATCCAACATTTGTGATCTTAAATGGGAAATGTAGAATAGGCTTACAACCTAAAACATTGTTTATTTTGTTGGCTATATCTTAAGAAAAAAAGTGACAACAATAGTACAGTCATGAAAAACAAAGTACACCCTTATTCCTTTCACAGGAATTAAGAGGGTAAGTAGCAGCCAGTTGCTGCTAATTAAATTCACTTAATTAGCTGATTGCCAGCAAGTGTAACTCTTCAAAGTAGAAGCAGAAGTTTTAGCAGTTTGCTGAGCATTCAGGTGTGAGTTAACGCAATGTCAGCAGTTTCACCCCTAGGTCAGACCGTGCAAAGCATCCAGACTCTACAGGCCTCAGTTAGCATGTTAAATGTTAAAGTTCATGACAGTACAATCTGAAAGAGAGTGAACAATTATGGCTCATTTGGAAAGGCTGTCAAGAGAAAGCTTCTTTTCTCAAAAAGAACATGGCAGCAAAACTTAGGTTTGCAAAGTTGCATGTGAACAAACCACAAGACTTCTGGAACAATGTCCATTTGACAGACAAGACCAAAAAAGATCTCATGTCAACTGTCAAGCACAGTGGTGGAGAGGTGATGAGTTGGGCTTGTTTTGCAGCCACTGGGTCTGTACACTGTGCAGTCAGTGAGTTGGCCATTAACATGTTTGTATACTAAAGTACTCCAGAGTCAAATGTGAGACCATCTATCCAACAGATGGTTTTCAGCCTGTCTTGCAACAAGACAATGATCCCAAGTACGCCAACAAATCTAGAACAGAATGGCTAAAAAATAAAAGGATCAAGGTGCTGCAATGGCCCAGTCAAAGTCCGGACTTCAATGCAATTGAGATGCTGTAGTCGAACCTCAAGAGAGCTGTGCATAAATGCATGCCCTCAATGAACTGAAGCAATGTTATAAAGAAGAGTGGGCCAAAATACATGTCCATGTAATGACCAAAGTTGAGCTTTGGTTGCAACTGAAAGAGAGGTTGCTGTAACTCTGTTAATCATGCTTTGCATTTATGCTAAGCAGAAAAGCACTACAGAAGTCCACCATGTTCACAGCCTTTCCGCCAGGAACAGAAAGCTGAGACTGCAATGGGCAAAAGACTCAATCTAGTCCACTTTGGCCTGATGAATTTTGATTTTTATTGGGCTCCTCATTCATGGCTTTAGTGCCACAAACAGTGTGATTACTGTTGCTGCTACATTTATCTCACTGTGTGCCACAACACCAGTGAGGTAATTCCAGTTGTTGTAAAACTAACATGGGTATCACAAAGTTACGAATGGAAAATTGGGAAGAAGAATTAGCAGTTATGAATTGTTCGTTTACTGTAGCAATATCCTGCACACACAAATTTTCCCTAAACAAAGACATCACTTTACAAACTTCTGTCAAAGAGAACCCTACTCCATTTACTCATCTGAGTGTTTGACAGATCAAAGACCCTGAGTGACACTGAAGAGGATATCAAGGAAGAAAATGAATAACTGTTTGTGTGGATAAAGCCACAAATAACCTACAGTGCAGATGGGCCACCACTGAAAGAAAAGGGACAGTGTCAGTAGCTTTAGCTGAAATAAGAATGTCAACAGTATTCAACCTGAGTGTACCATCTGTCTGGAGAAGTTGGCTAATGCTAACAAACCAAACATCCCTTCTTAGAGAAACTTCAAGAGAGTGTTGGATCTGAAACACATGCAGCAAAGTGCTCCGTTGGATTGTGTGAAAGAGAAAAAGGGATGGAGGGAAGGTGTGTGCAATGGTATGTCACGATGCTGCAAATGAGCTTTTAAAAGTGCCCTCGTCTGACAACTGAAAGAAGAACTGAAAGATATCCCAGAGGCTGTTGGTACAATCCATTTTTAAAAATGCTTACCTGTAATCTCAATCCTTTTTTTTCTCTCAGAGTACATAGTGGTGCCACACAACATGACTTGTACAAGTGTCGTGATACAATAGCTGAAAACAGAAAAAAACAAACTTTTTTTTTCTGCAGAGTTGACACATGAACACAAGGAAGAAGGACAGCGCAGCATCAAGATGCTGTCACTATGTGGGTCTTTACAGAAAACAAGGCGTGGTTGTTTTGATGCATGTCAAATGCCAGCAGTGCGGGTCTCCAAAGATAATTCTCTCATCTAATCTGAGTCATGGCCTGTTGCCCGTGTTTTGAAATTCTGGCTATAAAATTGACGAGATGCCAACAAACTGTAAATATAGAAGTCAGTAAACCAGACAAATGCTGCACTTCAATGTGTTTGACATAGTGCAAATTGGAATTTACAGTCAATTTTTATATTATTTTTGCACACCACAACTGGGGATTTTAAATGGTGCAATGAAGATTTCACTTAATTGTGATTGAAGTGAGGGGCTGAGGGGTTAAAACCCTTTTATTCCAGGATTGCATTAAAGAAAAAGGCATTAATTGTTTGTTTTTATATACTGTCTCTATTTTCACTGGCTTAGAAGGGGTTAGACAAACTAACATATTTATAAATATGAGGATTACCTTTAATACTTAGATAATAATCCTTTGCGGACAGTAACTCCCTTAAGTCTGAAACCCTTGAAGATCATGAAATGCTGAGTTTTATTTTGATGCTTGTTTGCGGGCTTTTCTGTCTTTAGTTTTTTCTTCAGGAAGTAATCAGCAGTCTGAGATCAGGTGACTGATTGAGCTATTTCTTTGAAGAAACTCTTGGGTTGCCTTCATATTTATGTTCTGGGCCATTCATCTGTACTTGAAGATCAAACTAACCCTGCTATTTCACCAGTAGCTCATACATGCCCTTTCAAACTTGTCCTTTTCCATCATTCTGGTATAGGTTCCTCTTGGTTTAATCTGTGCAAAGACTTTTTTTTTTTTTCCAGAACTATGCAGCTTTGTTTGATTTGTTCCAGCAAATTCTAATCTGGCCTTCCTGTTATAGAGAATTCTGTGATCATCCTGTCTAATTATCTTCTATGGTCTTTTGAGCCTTCTGGTGTTACTCACCTTTTTTTGCTTAGTTGTGCAGTGGTTGTCACGATCACCTCCCAGCAGTCTCCCAGTCAGATGAGGCTTTCAGTGGTCAGTTTGCATATTCATATTTTTCTTTTAGCTAACTGCTGATTCTAAATCAGCAGTTTAGGTGTGGAGTCAACCCAATGTTGCTTAAGAGCATGGAATGAAGTGCTGTCTGAATAGATAAATGTGGCTTGTAATGTAAAATGCTTTGAGTGGTCATTAAGACTACAAAATGCCAAATGAATGCCATTTCATTCTCTTTCTGTTTAGCCTAATGCATGAAGAGCCACAAACAAGAACCAAATACACAAATGCAAATTCACAAATTGTCATAAACTCCAGATCTTTTATCTCTTTCACTCATGAAGTAACAAGGTAATGGACCATGCCAGAGTATAAAATGCTTTGCAGATAATAGGTCAATTACTTTTGAGTATGAGAGTGGACGGATTCTGTACAAAATATCTCCAACTCCTAACCAATTAAAGTAATGTTTTTGTTAAATGTTTTAAATTAAAATTGAAAGTATATATTCAGCCATACAGTGTACAGTACAAGCCCATTAATGCAAAGACCAGTTTCTTTTTCATTAAAAGTGCATCATCTACTGAAGAGAACCAGTCCTCCATCAAGCAGAAATGATCATTTTGGTAATGAAAAGATGGATTAGCCTAGATTATAAAGGAAAGTCTCTCTTACATAAATGCCATAAAGGATTTCTAAGCAATCAGCAAACTGTTGTAAATCAGGTTGTAGGACTGTAGTGACTTCCTCGCCAGAGACTTTTTGCCTCCAACAAGTAGGACTCTCATTAATTCTCCTTCAGTTTGAAAGCTCTGTGCTGTGGCCCCCATATACAGTGTCAAATCATCAGATGGAATTGTAGTCCTGTCACTCTGGAATGACCTGAGCTGTGAGCATTCCCAAACAAAATAGCAAGGACTGGCTACAGATGATCCTCATAACCTCCAACAATTTGATGTTTTTCCGAGCAGAAGCAATGAAAAACCTTATGACATTTTTGCACACCCTCCAAGGGTGTGAAAGGGTGGTTTTCCATTGTGATTTGCAAATATTTTTCTACTCCTTATTATCTATGCTCTGAGTAAAAGCCTGTACAACTACAACCCACTTAACAATAAGGGCTTTATGATAGATCCTTTGCAACATGGTGTTTATGTCTTCAGGTGAGCGTCTTTGTTAAAACCTAGTTTTAAGAGCTTTTCCTTTTCCATGTGTGGACACTTGGCATTCTCCTGAATGACAGCTGTATTTATTCTCAGGCAAAAATGTTGTGTGGTAAATTATACTAGTACATTAAAGCTGTGATTCCTTTTAGAGGCTGTTGATTGGATAACCAAGCAGGGAAAATATGTAAATAAACCAAACAGCATAGCTGAGAGGGAGAAATAAAATGAACTGTTCTTCTCTATTTTATATCTCCTTTAAAGCTTGTCTTTTTAATATTAATATGGTTCAGTGAGATTTGTTCTTTGATTGGCACGATTGTTTATCAGGAATATGTACTTATAGAAATTATTCAAAAGCCCATGATGGCATAATGCATATTGTAATAGCCATTAACCGTGTGTGTGTGTGTGTCTGTGTGTGTCTGTGTGTGTATACGTACAATCACACTGCCCAGAAAAGTCACTAAATGTTTTAATAGCTTCTGGCACAGTGTCACAACAAAAGTTTACTCTTTCCTCCCTTCAGTGACTTCCTCTCTGCTTCCCTCTGAAGAAGTAGAGCATCTCTAATTGACATGCTATATGCATGGTCAACTTTATGGCATTGGTGAACCGCCCTCCTGTCATCATTTTCACGCAGAGAGGCTTCTGACCTGGGCAACACAAGTATCACACGGGTCAGTGGCAGAGAGCAAGGGCAAACGCTCACACTTCAGTCACAGATTCTGTTGTGGAAGAAAACAAGTGGGCAGGTGAGTGTGAAAGCTTTCATAGATGGAAACACACACAGATGATCACTTAGAGAACAACAGATGGTTATGAGATTGCACCGTGGCAGGGAGGGGCTATTCAGAAATGCTAAGTCCAGTTTATATATGACTGTGCTGATGACTGTATATGTAACTTTTTTTAACTGTAGAACTACCAGACACCAAGACCTAATTATAATTTAAATTTCATCTTCCATGCCAGACAAACAGCATTTATATGATGCTTTTCTGGTCTTATTGCCCATTCAAAGCACTTTTTAACACTACAAGCCACTTTGCACACACTTTAGTGAAGCCACTAAGCAAAGTTTGTTTGAGAATGAATCTCCATGTATCTCATATTCACCATCTGGTGCAACCTTATGGCTTCAACATTAATGAAGACATATACAGTAGCTGCGCCCTGGCCACTGTGATACATATTTCCTATGATCTGTCAAATCGCTGTTTATAGTTAATCTCAGTCTTGTATCGCTGCGTTATTAACAATACAGTTTTCACCAGAAGCCACTCAAAGGCATTTGTAGTTATGCGTGTATGTGTGTGTTGTGTGTGTGCATATGCACAGCTGTTTCCTTGCACTAACTTAAACTGTGCTAAACTGTATGTGTGGTGATCGGTGTGCTCCATGTGGGTGTTTGACCTTTCCTTTTGGGGAGTTATAGGCTGCAATAGCTAATGGAGCTAAAGGAGAGAAGATGGAAAGCATCTGTATTTGTGACCTAAAAGTTTCCAGAGTTTGTAATTCAGCCAACAGGATGCAGAGAAGTCATTGATAATTCCAATTTTCCAATAAAACTGCTGGTATGTTGTTGCCAGCATGGCAAATGAAGTTCATTTCATTGTTCATGAAAGTGGTCAGTTTTAGAGATCACACTGGACATAGAAAGGAACAAAACTACTGTATGATGCACATTTAATGAGACACTTACTTGCACTTATTTTTAATAAGACATCTCACTGCTCACCATCTGCTTTGTAAATGGAGGATGTGAACACTTTAAGAAGGTACATGTACACCAAAAGAAAAAAAAAAAATTATTTGGTCGTTGAGGTCCAGTTGTGTTGAAAATGTGTTTGACACCACTATTGTAGATGTTAAGCTACAGGGCCATCCTTTTTTTTTTTTTTCTTTGATGTGTTAGGCGTTTGAGATGGACAGAGGCCAATGGTGCATATGGGGGCCAGTGGGAGATACAGCAGCTCCCCATAGGACAGAAATCATATTAATGTGTAAACTAAAGAGTGACATATTTAGTGAAGACATTACATTTTGTCTCAGTGGATATTAACTTTACTTATTGATCATTTTCTTTTTGCCTTTACAGTATCTATGTGAAGGGATGATTCTTTTTGAGTGTGTACATACTTTTATGTATAGCTGTACTCTGATGCAAAAAACTAGAAAGCTTTTGTTCTGAGAATTTGCAAAGAGCCTTTCACTGTGTGGATTTACTGAATCTTCCTCATGTTACTCTTGCAGACTTATTTGCTTCTGCCTGCAAACAACTATTTTAAAGCTGCTCTAGACTGGAATTAGTGTTCTAAGTATCAGTTCCATTTAGTCTTTGCTTATTTTGGCCAGTACTTGCAGCATCTGGACAGGGCTCAAAGTGTAACACTAGTCACTTGCTGGTTACTCTAAATATTCTTTTGTTTCTTGCTGCCTCAACATAGCACATGGAGCATCTCTGACAGCAGGGTGCAAGATGCTAGCAGGCAGGGCATACGTGGAATGCCATAATCGGTGCTGAGTATAGCCTGGAAGTCCCGAGGTCAAAATGGGATACGCCCCCAAGTATTGTTGAGAATGACTGAGCTAAGATCCTCCCTCCAGAACACATGGCCAAAGTGGTGATGGCTAACCAACTGGTGGACAAGCAGAGGAAGAAGGCTGTAGTGATAGATGTAGCAATACCAGGTGATAACAGCATCAGGAAAAAGGAACACAAGAAATAACAAGGGCTGAGAGAAGAGCTGGACAGTTGAAAAGAATAAGCAGAAGAGGATGGATGGATGGATGTTCAAACCAGACAATGATCCCGTACACAAATCAAAATTGGTTTTAGAATGGATAAAGTCAGGAATGGCTTTCCCAAAGCTCCGACCTCAACTCTATTGAAAATTTGCCAGATCCCTGGCAGGAAACCAACCAGTTTAAACAAATGCAACCATTTATGCCAAAAGGAGCCATCAAATATCCAGGCAGAATTATGTGAGAAGCTTGCTGATGGCTATCATCAGCATGATTGCAAACGTGTGACTTTCTATGGGGCATTAAACCAAAGGATGTATGTATATATTTGAGCCTGTATGTATACTTTTGACCTTGTGTGGATTACAGACAATCCTAAATAAATGCACCCAATTCTTTTAAAATGATTAAAGATGTATGCTGTACAATCGTTCCACCCAGACAAAAAGAACAGCTAAAAGCAATCATTAAAATGCCCGTGTGTGTGTGTGTGTGTGTGTGTGTGTGTATACACAACATTTTGCGGTAAGGATCATGAATCTAAAAATATTTGTAAGGAAAGGACCTTTGTACCTCTGATGTTTTCCTTCAGATGATTTCACAATTCTATTCCCTCTATTTTTTTTCCTGCTCACTGGATGATTTTGGTGCAGCAACAGGTGCCTGAGCTTGTATAGCAAGCATGAGAGACTGAAATAATCTGTCCTCTTCTCCTGGTTTTTAAGGGGAGCTATCAAGCAAGTAGCTGTATTCAGCTCTGCAGATAAACATATTCACATTCTCCAAGAAGCCAGGCTTCTTAGTATTGAAGCTTACACTGAGCTCTAGCTGCAGGCAAGGGAGTGTGGTTCTCCCACCCATTTAAAATAAACCAAATAAGGAACTTGTGGTTGTTATCAAATGGCTTGAGATGCATTCTCACTACAACCATCAGCATAGTTTTTTTTTTTTTTTTTTTTTGGGGGGGGGGGGGGTGTCATAACCTCAAATAGTTCATAAATTTCTAGCAAATTTAACATAAGAGATATAGCAGCCTTTGCCAAATTACATTATATGGTGGCAAAATTGCACATTTAACAGGAAAGTCAAAAGCATCCTACAAAGCCTCGCAAAGCTGATAACTGCAGGTGAACTTGCCAAAAACTGCCAAAAGTATATTTGGGTATATGTTTTTTCTGAGATTATCAAGAAATTTTTAGTTCAATTTTATATGCATTTATGGTAATGGATGGTAATTAGCTCATCCATCCATCCAGCCATCCATCCATCCATCCAGCCATTTTCTTCCACTTATCCTCTTCAGGGTTGCAGGGGTGCTGAGGCCTATCCCAGCTGTCAGGGTCTCCAATCTGTCGCAGGGCTAACACAGAGAGACAGACAATTATTAACAATCACACTCACACCTATGGGCAATATAGAATCACCAGTTAACCTAATCCCACTAAGCACATCTCTTTGGACTGTGGGAAGAAACCAGAGTGCCCGGAGAGAACCCACGCATGGGGAGAGCATGCAAACTCCGGGAAATGCAAACTCCCAAAAAAACTCATGCATCCAGATTTGGATTCACTCCAAACTTTGGTGAAAATTCTCATGCATATCCATCTATAACTCCAAGTAATCCTGCTAACAAATTAACACATTATTTTATATATTTATAATTAATTATATTTTATTTGAATATTTGCTTTTGTTACAGTACAGTACACTGTGGTGTACATACAGTATGTACACACAAAGTTCCTACAGTTACAAAAACCCTCTGTAGATATCATTTTAATTTAAAAACATTCTTTTCACCTTCTAAATTCTTTCATGTCACTGAGTTCATGTTCACATTACAAAACTTTTGAATTTACATAGCTAGTCACTGACAGACAGCTCCATCGTTATTGTGTGAAATGCAATTTCTTTTGACATTTTCAACCACATTGACTGAAAGTCACTTGAAAGTGAATTAAAAACAGGTGGGAAAGTGGAAATAAATAGTTTTCTGCTAACTTGGGAAATAGGTGTACTGCAGTTTCACAAGGTGACAAGAAGATGATGGAGTGACCTGCACTGCATCGCTGCAAAGATACAAATGCCTTTCACCTTTCAGATTTTAATTTTCATACACAAAAGTTGGATTCCACTTCACTCCCTGAAACAAAGTCAGTGTACATTAATGTGTGAGCTGATAAAGAAGAACACCATGCATTGCTAACAGGCATAACACCAGATCCTGACATCTTTCCAATTCAACCAGAGAGATTGTTGAAAAAGTCTAGAAAAGAAGAAGAAGAAGAAGAAGAAGAAGAAGAAGAAGAAGAAGAAGAAGAAGAAATAATAATGCAGGCTGTGTGAAATTAGTTGTAAAAATGAAGACTGCACAACACAGCACCATCAGGGACCCCTTTAACAAGCTCACACTATAGCTGTGTCCTTGCTTTTAAAGCCTTTACTTTGGAAAGAAACACCATTCAAAAGCTGGCTTTAATTTTACAGAGATTGTTAAGATTTTATGGATAAATAATACCAGTAATACATCCACAAACTAAAAGTGAAAAATGTAGATGCTGAACTCTGCACCTTCTTGTTGTGTAGCAACAGAAAATGAAGCTTTTCAGATAGTTTCATTGAAGTCAAATAAAATAATGAGACCCAAAAATCTGAGAGTAATATTAATATTTTATCTAATATCTTTTTGTACTGTATTTGACAAACAGATTCTCTCCTGATATTGTGCCTCACAGTGTAGAAGAAATTGTACAAACATTTATAGTTCACAGTTTGGGAAAATATATGGAAAATATATTTTACCCTAATTAATTACAATAAATTAATGATTATTATTAACACTGCTATTTTGGTTCTTTCTCTCATAGTTCACTGACAAAGTTTGTGCTGTAAATGTGCTCAACTACTAAAGCTGGAATATTTTTTCAGTAATATGATTGTGCTCCAAGTGCTGAATCAGATTGCTGGTATTACCTTTATTTTTCCACAGTGTTCACATTTGACCTCCTTTTGTTCAGCGCTGTCTTTAGTAAAGCCAAAATGCAGAATGCAGAAAAGTGCAGTCTCCAAACGATGGACGCTGCACTTTCCTTTGGTACGAGCTGCTTGAGATCCACGTTTTGCTCAGTGTTTGACTTTTCCTCCACGGTGCTTCCATGTAGCAGACTGGATGGGGCAAAGTGCCATAACAACACATGCAGTAGTATTTTTTAAGGGCCAGTACAAGAACACACTGGAGGAAGTATTAAAAGAATAATAAATAAGTAAATAAATTACGGTCATGGGCAAGATTACATAGGGTAGAGGTTCTGAATGTTGGTTTTGATTCATTTTTGACTAACTGCCCAGCCTTAGGTTCAACCATGCAAAGTAATGGACAGTGCAGAACAGAGGTGAAGAAGACAATGAAGGCAGGCTGTTGTGGGTGGAGACAAGTGTCAGGGTGAATTGTGACAGGAGGATAGCAGTGAAAGGTGAGTCAAAGACTGAAAGGGAAGGTTTACAAGATGATAGTGAGGCCTGCTATGATGGATGCTCTGGAGATAGCAGCATGCATTGCTAACAGGCATAACACCAGATCCTGACACCTTCACACTTTAACCAGCTGTCTGTTAGTGAGAGATTGTTGAAAAAGTCTAGGAAAAAAAAAGAAAAAGAAGAAAATGCAGTCTGAAAGGCTGTGTGAAATCAGTTGTAACAATGAAGGCTGCACAACACAGCACCATCGGGGACCCTTTAACAAGCTCTCACTATAGCTGTGTCCCAATTCAGGGCCTGCATCCTTCAAAGGCTGCTTTGAAGGCTGATTACATCACAGCGAGACGATGAAGGCTGTCCCATTTCAAAGGCTCCTCCAAATGCAGCCCACAAATGTGGCCTTCTTTTCCCAAGAGTCGAAGGACACGTTGGGTGTATCCTTCGTGGTGTACCTCACCAAGATTCATAGAGCAGCGGTGGATCAATTTTTTCCAAAAATGGTGGGTGGCTTAAGCAAGATGGCCAAAGAATAAACTTTTTAAAGTAAATACTGGGTTTTATCTCACTAATTTATTTTTTGGGACAAATGTTCCAATAACAAATAACCTGAAACTATTAAATCTAATTATATGTTGACACATTAATGATGTTAGTTGGTACTTAATGCAATTCAGGTTTCACTTGCTTTTAAAGCCTTTACAGTACTTTATAATGTACACTGTTCAAAAGTTGGCTTTAATTTTATAGATTGTGATGATTTTATTTTTAATTAAAAAAATGAAAAAGTGAAAAATGTAGACACTGAAGTTTGCACCTTCTTGTTGTGTGTCAACAGAGCTAACTGCACCAAGACCAATACAGAATGAAACTTGTCAGATAGTTTCACTAAACTTAAATTAAACAATGACACCCTAACATGTAAGAGCATTTTTTTTTTTTTACTTAATATAGTAGTGCTATACTGATCATCTGCAGAGGAACGGTTTATTTGAAGAGTTTCAGTCAGGTTTCAGAATTCATCACATTACAGAAACAGCATTAGTGAAGGTTATAAATGATCTTCTTAGAGCCTCTGACAGTGGACTCATCTCTGTGCTTGTCCTGTTGGACCTCAGTGCAGCTTTGATACTTTTGACCATAATATTTTATTACAGAGATTAGAGCATACCATAGGTATTAAAGGTACTGCACTGGAGTGGTTTGAATCATAATTATCTAATAGACTCCAATTTTTTCATGTAAATGGGGAGTCTTCTTCACACACTGAGGTTAATTGCGGAGTTCCACAGGGTTCTGTGATGAGACCAATTCTATTTACACTATACATGCTTCTCTTAGGCAGTATTATTAGAAAGCATTGCATACATTTTCATTATTATGCAGATAATACCCAGCTTTATTTCTCCATGAAGCCAGATGGCACACACAAATTAGTTAAATTGCAGGAATAACTTAAAGACATAAAGGCCTGGATGACCTCTAATTTCCTGCTTCTTTTTTTTTTTTTTTTTTAATTAGGGCCTCAGAGGAAAAAAAATCGGACAGGTACCCCAGCCATGCAGCATGAACAGGCAGGAAACAAACAAACAAAAAAAAAATAAGTAAAAAAAAAAATAATTTAATTAATAATTTAATACATCATTGGCCCTCTTTTTTTTTGTGTATGTGTGTGTGTGTGTATGTGTGTGTGTGTGTGCTCATGCTTGCATGTCCCTGTGCAGATACGTGCCCATGTTCATGCTCTTGTGAAGGCACACATGTGCTCCCTTCCAAATTTCCAAATGCCCCCCACACGCACCGCCCCCACCACCCCCCAACAGAGCAAAGGGCGCCCACCCTGCCTCAGAGAGCCAGGCACAGGGGCAGGGCATCAGGCCCGCAGGGCAGACGACAAGCCCGCACCATAAGGGCACACGCGGTGGGGGGGGAGGGGAGCAGATAAATGGAGATTGTGGAGCAGGGGAGGGAAAGAGGAGAAGATCCAAAAATGGAGCCCCTACGCTGTCACCATGACACCCCCACTGCGACCAGCCACCCCTCCAGAGAGACACGGACAGGTCCACCAGGCCAACATCCACCCCGGGGAAACTCAGAGGACCGGACCCCACCAGAACCAGGGAGGAGAGAGACAGCAGGGGAAAGGAAGAAGAGATGCAGGGGGCCGCAAGCACCGCTCCAAACCCCCCAAGACTCCCCCGAATCCTAATCAGCCCACCTGCTACTCAACCCCTACCATAGTGTTTGTCACCCATACCATTCCTTTGAATATTAAATTAAATAATTATATTTTTAAATATATATTTTATTTTATTTTTTATTGTTTTTTATAATTTCCTGCTTATAAATTCAGATAAAACTGAAGTTCTTGTACTCGGCCCCACAAATCTTAGAAACACGGTGTCAAACCAGATACTTTGGATGGCATTACTTTGGCCTGCAGTAACACTGCGAGAAATCTTGGAGTCATTTTTGACCCGGATATGTCCTTCAGTGCACATATTAAACAAATATGTAGGACTGCTTTTTTGCATTTGCACAATACCTGTAAAAGTAGAACCATCCTGCGTCAACATGATGCTCCAGAGACCATGATGATAAAAAGCTAATTCATGCATTTATTACTTCTAGGCTGGACTATAATTAAGTAAATTACAGTAATATATAGGGAAAAAAATGACAGTAATATCCTGCAATTTTATAGTAACCACTACAATAACTCATCAAATTACAATAAGGTAACTGAAAAAATTTACAATTACGTTCTGGCAACCCTGCTGCCAATGTTTTACTGTAAATTTTACAGTGCCTTTAAAGTGCAGACAGAAAATATTTTGAGAAAATGATCAAAATAATCCTCTAGAAGAATATATTTTGTATTTTCCTGAACTGTATAACAACATTAAAATGAAGGATTGTTGCTTTTCTTGTTTTGGACACTTGAGCATAATGTTAGCTTATAACCAGCTGTCAGCTGTCCAGAAACTAGAGGGTCCATGTCTAGTCTGCTTACAGTAACTAACTGTGACAATATTTGGGAATAAATGAGAATGTTTATGCATGTTTTCTTGTGGTAGACCCCTTATTCCAGGAGATGAGGCTTCAGGTGAGGAGGAAAAGAATGAGGTGGATATGAGAAGGGAGAGAGCAGTGGTGGAGGAGGCAGATAAAAAGAGGAAAGGGAAAGATTCTCAGAAATCTGGAACACTGTAACAGAATTCAATGCGCTTGGTAAGTTTAACTTCACGGGTGACATTTCTCTGTTTCTGTACCTAAGAATTTCTAAGTAAACAGCAATGCTGGAAGTGTTGACTCTGTTTATGATAATGTCCTTCTGTAGCAAGCAGGGGTGAATCACTAAAAGATTCTGCGCCGGTACACAGTACCGGCAAAAGCTGCTGTAAAGCCGTCATTCAGAACCGGTCACGGCTGCACTTTGGGTCAGAATAGATCCACTAGCAATAAGCAGTCTAAAACACGATGTAACCAGTTAATAAATTGCTTTTTTTTTCTCATTTCAAATTGTTTCTGAACTGTTCGTGCTATGTTGGACCCTCAAAAAGCTTCTCTCCCCTCAGAGATCAAGGACAGCCACGTCCGGTGTTGTGCCAAAAAGTGATCGTCTGCCAGAAAGTGATTTTTGATGTTTCTATGTGCTTTTATGTGTAATGTCTTTGCTTATATTGGTGAATAGAGTGTAGTCAATAGGATTTATGAAGGGCTTAGATATAAAATGAAGAAATGACCTGTTATTCAAGTATGTTTATGACTCTGCATCATTGCAGGTACATTATAATAAATCCAGTCCTCTTTGGTCACTTAAAATATCTTTATAGAGTGTAATGTCATATTTGTTCTGATTTCTGCTGCTCTCTTGGCCAGTTATCTCTTTTAAATCTGGCCAATCACAGTTTTTACCCTGATAAATAAAGAATATATAAATGTCGCTGCCAAAAACTGATTGCAGCTTCTACCTTGTGACAGAAATGTTGTTTCTTACTCAAAATGACTTGATATCATTCACGAGAGATATGTTTGACAAATTTTTCAGAGATTATAGGTCAGCAAGTCATTTACAACAGTTTAAATATGGGCAATCATTTTCTGGCAATCACTTTTTGGCACAACACCGGTAAGCGGAATGGATACAGTGCGTTTTATATGACAGGCTAGACCCTCCTATTTTGGTTGACATCTCGTTCGGCCAATCATGTAATAACCCCCTGGTTATTATTGACTCTTAATATGATTGGCCGAATGAGGTGTCAATCAAAACAGGAGGGTCTAGCCTTTCATATAAAATGCACTACATCCTGACGGACAGGACACGGCCAGTTAACAGGCAACGACGTGGGTTTTCCAGAGCCAATAATAACCAGAGGGCGTAGTTTTTTTAGGTGATTTTGGTTCGGCCAGTTAACAGGTGAAAACGTTCACCGCTACGTTTAATGTCGGTCTGCTTGTTACAAACTCTCTCAATTAAAATAGAGATTAAATAATTCTATTTCATGTTATTCTGCTCAATTTCAACAACACAGCACAGTTCAAAAACACTGCTTATGACCAGAGATTTCATTTATGCTACACGAGAGCGCATTCAGTTCCAAAACACAGTGGATGCCAAGACACAGTGGATGCCATATATATATATATATATATATATATATATATATATGTGTGTGTGTGTGTGTGTGTGCTTGTCATAGTACCGGCAAGAATTTAAAACTACTTTCACCCCTGGTGGCACTGGTTTGCGTTAAAAAGAGCTTTAATTATTTTAATCCTAACAAAGCAGTCAGTGTATCTGTTCTCGTAGGCATCAAGTATACTGTCCAAGCATCCATAAAAAAGACGAGTTATGACATTGAGGTGAGTTAGGATTAAGCTAGCTAATTAGTTTACATTTAAAGATGATACACCATGTTCTGGCTGATGGATTTCTTAAAAAACAAACATGTACAGCACTGCTATAACAATGGATGCAAGGCAGGATTTGGAATTAGTTATGTTAGCCTAGTTGATATGATCTGCCTGCTGTATGGCTAGCTTCAGAGGTACTGGTAAACACAGCAGCACTGCCTATGTCTGTTAGAATGTTTAGGAAAAAGATTAAATTGCTTTCAACACAGGTGCATGTTGAGGGTCGCTCAATGAGTGCCAAGTTGGCTGAAACTCGTATGGCAGCGTTGTTGATTTGGGTAGAGAAGAATGTGTCACACACTGACAAATTCATCCAAAGTGATGAAACTGTTGCCAAGAGAGCGTCTGAGACACCATCAACAACACAAGGTTGGTCATTATATTAAAATCTATGCTGATGTTGTTTCCTTGTTCTAATTACTTGCTTAATTTCTGTTATATAAAAACAAAAAAAGTGCACACCAAAACATTTTATTAAAAGATGTCACCCTGGAGGATAAAGGACGGGCGTTGGCATCACTGTTTTATATGAGGCCTTTAAGAAATAAAAAAAAAAAAAGCAGGAAAAAGCAGGTGATTAGGGGATCCTTCACATGCCAAAGGCCAAGCAGCTGTGTACTGACTGCACTGGCACAGTTATCAAGGAGAGGGGACTGTTTTATCTGACAGCAGCATGCTTGGTGGTTCTCCAGATGAAGTATCTCTGATGACTGCACCGCTGAGATGAAAAAGTCATCCAAGAAAATAAAAAAAAAAGGCATCCAAGACCAAAACTGTCTTGCTGGCAGCAGAAAATAAGGAGTTTTTCCTAGAGTTGGATAAAGAAAGTGTTTTCCTGGCACTAAAACACAACCACAACCACTGGTATCAAACCCAAGGCAACCTACATCTAAGAGGGGCTAACAGCTATCACAAAGGGTCGCCTCAGCGGGGAGATCCATGTTTGAACTGTCAGAATTTTTTTCACGGTGGATGCCCTTCTGGACACAAGCAAGGACTGGACCAATATCAGATCCAAATATCAGATCAGTTCATCCTTAATATGCAGCAATGTTATTTAAGTTGAGTTTTGGCATTTCACACGAAAACGTTTTAGACAAAACTGTGTTTCTGAAAATTAGGCCTCATCCACACATACACGGGTACAAATGCAGCCCATTTGACTTGATTTAGATCGGCGGTTTTCAAAGTGTGAGGCGCGCCTCCCCTAGGGGGCGCCAGAGCACTTTAGGGGAGGCGCGTGCGAGGGAAAAAATAAACCGGGAAAAGAAGCTATCTGCTTGCTGTCTACTGATGTGAGAGAAAGAATGGACAAATTTTCAGTAAAGAAAAAGGCAGGGGAGACAAGCTCTGGCATAAGTAGAAAAAAGAGGAAGTATGGCCACGACTACTTAAAGTTTGGATTTTGTGATGAGTTTGGGGTTGTTCTTATCATTAGAAAAATGAAAAAAGGGCGTATTTGCCATACAAAGGCCCTGATAAAATAATTAAAATGGGAGGAAATGTTTTAAAATGTTCATGCGTTAAATTTCATTCAGATAAAGTGTCATTTTAAAAGATGAGATGGTTCTAAAATAAAAGCAATTAGAAGGTGTTTTGTAGTGGCATTTGTTTGTGTGTGGGTTGATTATTGGGGGGGGGGGGGGGGGGGGCAGCAGGCATTGTGCTCCTTGGAGGGGGGCTCACCCTTTCATACTTTGAAAACCCCTGATTTAGATAACTAAAAACTGAGCTCTTTAAACTCTCCTTCCACGGTGAAGACTTTCAGAAACGTTCAGTTTCTGCACCTGTGGATGAAGAAGAGGGAGATTTTGTCTCGAGAATCAAAAATGTGTTCCTTTATCTCCTTTTGTGATGTCAGACTGCGTGGTGTATTACTGTCTGTACATTTTTTGATTGCCCAACATTTCTGCGTTGTTAGGGTTAGATCATCAGCTGTTGCTTGGCATGCCTTTGACAGCATGTGAGATAGTTTGTAAAAAAAATGCTCTAACACATTTATCTGGTATTGCTTCTTTTTAATCAGTTTTCTGCAAAACAAATGCAACACAGGTATGCTTTGACTCCTTGCAGGCATCTTCCCATGTTTATGTATTTTGACTGATTACTACCTGTCACAGTAAAGATTAAAGAACAATATAACAAGCCACAGATAAACATACAGTATAAAGTAGAGCAAAACTTTACAAACTACATTTGAAGCTATTATCAACTCAGAAGACTGAGATGTTTTATGTAACATTTGTAACACACTTATTTGATATTTAAAAGTAGGTCTTAGTTTTTAAAAATGTTGTAGATGTCAATATCCAGCTGTGTGCATATTACTGTTTTCTGGATAGTTTTTTAATGATTATAAACTTACAAACAGAAGTAAATGTATTCAACAGTCTTATAATCAACTCCCTAATTTTTTGGACAACAGAATGTAGTTTTGCCTCTTATATCAATGTATGATCACTGGATCTTAAAATCAAAGAAGGAAAGATGAAATGTTAGTGAAACTTTTGGCAGGATGTACCGAGTTGTGAAGCAATAAGCATGTCACGTGGTTGTAGATGTTGCAGTACTCCACAGTCAGTCTGTTATGGTCTTGTATGACACACCTGCCATACAAGTTGCTGGCAAAGGTTATTACACTGTTGGGAGCAACACCAATTAGAACCTTTAGTGTTGTCTGTGCTGACTTTACAAATGAGACAGAAACATTTGTGTAGCCAAGCACAATTTGTCTTCCCCTCCAATTAAGAGTGTTAAGCAAAATGTCAAAAAAGTAAATTAAAGGGCCAAATTGTATGTTATTTTTGACATAAATTCACAGACTGGAAGTAGGGCGGAGCTGGAAGCGGCCTGCAGGTTGGGAATTTAGGCACCCCTTATCTATGGTGTACTCCCCCATCAGTCTCTCATCAAGCTGAGAGGCCAGCAGCTTTTTCTGGTTGGATGCACATGCACATTGTGGTTAAATTTCTGGTCTTAGACAATCACTAACCACCATCAAGACGCTGAACCCACACAGTGAATGTTTTCAATGGCTAATAGTCAAGCACAGCCAAGCATGTTTCTCGAGATAATAGCCAACTGCAGCCACAGGATTGCATCCATCCTTTAAATTACTGTCAAAAGGTGAAAAGTTTTATGAGTGAAAATGAGAGAAAGCAGTTTGATGAATTGAAATGGGAGGTTTTATCTGACGTCTAATTTTAGATATCACTAGGCAAGTACTGCTTGCTTTGCTTGCCCTGATGGAATGTGCCATTCCATCATACATACACACAAAATATTATGTGTCAAAATACATGCTTTTACATACAGTATTTCATAATATTACTGTTTATTGTTACTTCTTACAGGCTTCCCTCAGCAGCTTAATTAAAGGAGGGGCCCAAGTCTCCACAAAAGACCAACTTTGTCACATAACTTTGTGACATAAAATGTTGGCTAGGTGCTGTTGAGGCACAGCTTGATTGCCCCTAGGTGGCTGTGCTACCAGGTTGATAGCCTCTAGGTGGCTGTGCCACCAGGTAAGTGTAATGGATGCGCTTACTTTGTGATCCACATTTGAAAGTGTGATTAAGAGACTCTGTGTCTTGGAATCACACCCTCCTGATAGTGCTGCCATATGTCAGATGGGGGAATGGTTTGGACTGCTAGATCCCAAAAAAGGCTCACTAGAAAATACTTCTGGAAGTGTTCCTGAGCCATGTGAGGATTTCCATGACAGAGTTGTGCCTGTTTTTAATGCAGTGTCACCTGAGAGCAGATCAGCCAATACTGATTTTAGCTTTGACCCTTGCACACAGAGATTTCTGTTGATTCTGGGAATATTTTGATGATGTTACGTGCTGCAGACATTCAAAGTCTACCAAGCCACAATTTTTTTTTTTTTTGCCAAAAAACTGATTTAACCATAAAATGTCTTAGTTTAAACATTCAATGTGTTTTCTATGTTCTAGCATAAATGATGTGGGTTCATGTGATATGAATTGCATTCTGTTTTCACTTACATTTCACACAGTGTCCATTTTATAACTGGGGTTGTAATAACTCACCAAACAATAAATCAAAAAGGAAAGTTGTACCAACATTAGACATTACCTCCCCATCTGCTCTTAGACTTTTTAGCAAGAGGATGTTTGAGTCCATTCCAATCTAATCTATGATAGAACACAATATTTGCTGGAAATGAAACTATTTCAGCAATACTGTCAAAACACATTGAACCATAAGTCATTGTTTTTTTGTGAAGAAAGTGCCACCTCTTGCTGACACACTGAACACACTTTTTCATTTAAATCAATAATGGAACCTGGATATGCCCCAGGAGAAGGATGGATTCATCCTTGAATCTAAGTGGCTGTATTTGTACCTTTCACTACAGTATTTGGGAACATACAGTATGTACAGCTCTTATACCCTTGAAAAGGGTACACATAGTCACCATGAAGCCCAATAATTACAAGGTAAAAAAAAAAAAGTTCAAGTTCAAGTGGGTTTATTTGTCATTTCAACAATATACACTGTATAAAGTTTGACGAAACAACACTTCTGTCCTGGTCCTGGGCCGGTGGCCCAGTGTTTTTACTTTCTTTTGTATCGCTCTGTTTTGTTTTTCTTGGGTTGTGCCTTTTAGTGCTTCTTGTAGATAGTTTTCTTAGTTGTTGTTTAGATGTTCTGTTTAACCCCTTAACTGGCAGCAAAAAAATCACCTGACAAAAACTACATAACACCCTCTGGTTATTATTGGCTCTGAACAACCCATTTCATAGCCTATTAATCGGCTGCGTCTGGTCCGCGGGCCGAATGAAGTGCATTTATATGGCAGGCTAGACCCGCCCATTTTGACTGACACCTCATTCGGCCAATCATGTTAAGAAATGGGTTTCCCAGAGCCAATAATACTCAGAGGGCGTCACGTAGCTTTGTCAGGTGATTTGGTGCAGCCAGTTACATGATTGGCCGAATGACGTGTCAATAAAAATGGGAGGGTCTAGCCTGCCATATAAAAGGGACTACAAACGGCCCGTCACCGGGCCCTTGCCAGTTAAGGGGTTAAAGTCCCTTCCTGTTGTTTCTTTGTGAATGTCTGATCCCCTTTGTCAAGTTCCGTGTTAGGTCTGCGTATGTTTTGTTCACCTTCTGGTTTTATTTTGGTAGTCGGGTACTCCTTGTGTTTTGTGTTGTGTTTTACTTCCTGTTATTAGTCTCATTCATTTCACCTGTTGTTCCCAGTTGTTTCCCCTCACCCCTCGTTTCCTCTGTGTATTTAAGTCTCAGTGTTGTTTTGTTGTCATTTTTTATGTCTGCGTGACATTCCTGCTGTTTCTTTCATGTTTTCGAGTTTTTCTAGTTTGCTATTTCAAGTTTCGAGTTTTCCAGTTTTGGATTTCTAGTTTCGGGTTTTCTTTGTACAGCTGCCTTCGGTTCAGGCTTCTCAGTTTATGACATCTTAAATAAAATCTCAGGTTTCTATCCTGCACTCTCCTGTGTCCTGCTCTGAGGTCCCTCCTGCTTAGTTTGCTGCAGCAGTCGTGACAGTAGGACTCG
Source organism: Archocentrus centrarchus (assembly GCF_007364275.1). Classification (NCBI taxonomy): domain Eukaryota; kingdom Metazoa; phylum Chordata; class Actinopteri; order Cichliformes; family Cichlidae; genus Archocentrus; species Archocentrus centrarchus. The sequence continues at coordinate 28,795,778 of NC_044355.1, read as the reverse complement.
AACTGGAAATGGACCTCACGGACAGTGAAGTGCAGGAGCGACATGAGGTAATGGACTACTACCTGGATGAAGAAGTGAGGTGGAAACCTTGGCTCATCCCCGAGCGCGAGTCAAAACGTTCTCCACCTCAGCCTCGAGTTCAAGCCTCGCCACAACAGCTGACCGCCCCGCCAGCTGTGGCCCCACGGCAGACGGTACCGTCTGTCACCTCGCCGCAGCCCTCGCTAGCTTCCAGGAGAAAGAAGCGCGGCTCTCGACGAGGGAAACGGCAGCCTTCGTCTGCCGCAACTGCTACTGCTGCACAACCCCAGCTTGACTTCACCGTGTTGTCTGTGCAGCCACAGGACATTAATGGTTTCCTGATGTTGCTTATCTGGTAGCTCAAACCACTCGTCACAAAGCACGGCAACAGAGTCAACCAGGTTCTGCAGGGATTCCCTAGGTGTCAAAATAGTCTTAAACTTGATGCTTACAGTGTCAGTATCACCAGCTATATTGGAGCCCATGGCCATCTCATTGGGAACAGTATCAGCTCACTTAGTTGCTGGAGTATGAGACAACATCAAAGATTTACTCACTAAACGCTCCGTGCTTACACACACGGGCGTGAAGGCATTAAGTGTGTTATATCTGGATTGGTGTCTGTTCATCCCAGACTGTTGGATTTCTTGCCTGAATTAATAAAAGACTTTGTGGTGGAAATAATCCTACCTGAATTACTTGATCCTCCTATTATGACCATGGGACTACATATGAATCACAAGACTGCGCCTTCAGAGACCCCAGCTTCGCCTTCAGAGACCCCAACTTTGCCTTCAGAGACCCCAGCTTCACCTTCAGAGACCCCAGCTTCGCCTTCAGCAGACCCTGCTCTCTTAGCTCCAGCTCCCTCAGTCCACCCTGCTCTCTTAGCTCCAGCTCCCTCACTCCACCCAGCTCCCTCACCCTCTTTTCTCTTAGCTTCAGTGCCCCCAGCTCCCTCCTCGTTAGTCGCCTCAGTCCCGTTAGCCCCCTCAGAAACCCCAGCTCCGTCCTCAGCTCCAGTCAATTTAGTTCCCTCAGCCTTAGCTTCGGTCCCCACTGTCGCCCCCTCAGTTACTTTAACTCCCTCCTCTAGTTCAGTTCACTCAACCTCTTCATCCCCTTCAGTCCCTGTAGCGCTTTCAGCTCCAGTTCCCTTAGCTCCTTCGGTCCCTATATCCATCTCAGTCCCTTCTGCAGTTTTCTCAGTGTTAGCTTCGGTCCCCTCTGCTCCTTCCCCTTCAGTCCTTTTAGTCGCTCCCTCCTCTGGTCCCTCAGCTCCCGCTTCTGGTCTCTCGCCTTCAGCTTCGCTCCCCTCAGCCTCGCCTTCAGCTTCGCTCCCCTCAGCCTCGCCTATAGCTTCACTCCCCTCAGCCTCGCCTCCAGTCAGTGCTTCTGAGCCCTTTGCACCCTTAGCTCCTTCAGTCCCTGCTCCCTCTGTACCTTCACCTTTCCCAGCTTCAGTTCCCCCAGCTCCTTCACTCCGTTTAGTGCCTTCGGTTTCCTCAATGCTCTCTGTCCCTTTAGCTCCCTTAGCTCCAGCCTCTTCAGGCCCTTTAGTTCCCTCGGCCTCAGCTTCAGTTCCTCTGGTCCCCTTAGTCTCTCAAGTCCCTTCAGCTACTGTTCCCTCAGTCACTCAGGTCCCTTCAGTGCCCACGGTTTCGGTCCCCTCGGTCCCCTCGACTCTAGTCCCTTCGGTCCCCTCAGCTCCCGCTTTAGTCCCTTCAGTCTCCTCGGCTCCCGCTTTGGTCCCCTCGGCTCCCGCTTTGGTCCCTTCGGTCTCCTCGGCTCCCGCTTTGGTCCCTTCGGTCCCTCAGGTCCCCTCGGTCCCTCAGGTCCACTTAGCTCCCTCGGTCCCTCAGGTCCCCTTAGCTCCCCTTAGCTCCCTCCTCAGCCCAGGTCCCCTCGGTCCCTCAGGTCCTCTTAGCTCCCTCCTCAGCTCAGGTCCCCCAGGTCCTCTTAGCTCCCTCCTCAGCTCAGGTCCCCTCGGTCCCTCACGTCCCCTTAGCTCCCTCCTCAGCTCAGGTCCCCTGGGTCCCTCAGGTCCCCTTAGTGCCCTCCTCAGCTCAGGTCCTTTCGGTCCCTCAGGTCCCCTTAGCTCCCTCCTCAGCTCAGGTCCTTTCGGTCCCTCAGGTCCCCTTAGCTCCCTCCTCAGCTCAGGTCCTTTCGGTCCCTCAGGTCCCCTTAGCTCCCTCCTCAGCTCAGGTCCCTTCGGTCCCCTCAGGTCCCCTTAGCCACCTTAAAGTCACCCCTGCCTGAACCTGCCTTTAAGCTAAGCACACATCAGCCCCAGTCGTTGACGGAGACGGCTGAGCACCCTGTTCGGCAGCATGGCTCTTTCAAGTTCCCTGGCTCCTTCGAGTTCCCTGGCTCTTTTGGTGGTTCTGAGCCTTTCAAGTGTCCTCGCTGTTGCCGCCGCTGGGAGCGCAGTCGGCCTCCTGCCTGCCTCCGTCCTCGCCGTCGCCGCCGCTGGGAGCGCGGTCGGCCTCCTGCCTGCCTCCGTCCTTGCCTTCTTCTTCGTCCTCGTCGCTGCCGCTGGGAGCACGGTCGGCCTCCTGTCTCGCATCGCTGCTGCCGCTGGCATTGCGGTCGGCCCCCCCGAACTGTTTGCCTTGTGCCATGGACTGTTTGGTTTTTTTGTTTTGCTTTGCCCCAGTGTTCTGTTTTGGACTTTTTTCCAGCCTTGTGGTGCCGCCTTTTGTTTCTTTTCTGGTTTGTTTTTTGGACTCTGTTGCCTTTTTTGTCTCCTTAACACAAACAAGGGTGTGATATAACAGGAGACAGGGCATAGGTATATTTGTAGCAGTGCACTGATTATATGAGTAAATACACTGCTGTCATAAATTAAGGCACTGGTTATTAAAATACACATTGAGGTGGAGGTAGGATATATAGAATTTAGCAGCAGAGGACAAAGTTCAGGAGTGCATTTCAGTTCAGTTTTGCTGTTCAGCAATCTGACTGCTTGAGGGAAGAAACTTTTCACCATTCTGGAGGTGCGGCCCACTATACTGGCATACCTTTTTCCTGATGGCAGTAGGGAAAAAAGTCCATGGGATGGGTGTGTTGTGTCCTTAACAATGCTTGTGGCTTTGCGCAGGCATTGGGTGTCATAGATGCCAGAGAGGGTGGGAAGAGAGGTCCCGGTCATCTTTTCGGCCATTCTCACAATCCTTCACTTATGGTTTGGAAGCAGCGGTGCAGTTTCCAAACCATACTGTGATGGCACTGCTGAGGATACTCTCAGTAGTCCCTCTGTAGAAGGTTGCCAGGATGGGGGAGGGGAGGTGGGCTTTCTGGAGCTTAAGCAGGAAATAGAGTCTTTGCTGGACTTTCTTAGTGATGTGTGTGGTGTTCGTAGTCCATGAGAGGTTGTCTGTGATGTGGATGCCCAGAAACTTAGCGCTCTGGACAATGTCAGCTGGGAGGTTGTTAATGATCAGTGGGGTGTGTTTGCCTCGAGGTCACCTGAAATCAATGATTAGTTCCTTTGCTTTGTCCACATTGAGGGACAGGTTGTTTTCAGCACACCAGCTGCTGAGCTGTGACACCTCCTCTCTGTACAAGGCCTCATTCTTCTCACTAATCAACCCCACCGCTGTTGTGTCATCATCTAATGTAATGATATGGTTAGCGCTGTGTGTGGCTACACAGTCATGGGTTAGGTGTGTCAACTGCAGAGGACTGAGCACGCAGCCTTGGGGAGCTCCTGTGTTCGGCGTGGTGATGTTGGAGAACCTGTTTCTTATTTTGACTGCCTGAGGACTTCCTACCAGGAAGTCTAGGACCCAGTTGCAGAGGGTGATATTTAGACCCAGCTGGGCTAGTTTCTCTACCAGCTGGTGGGGGATGATTGTGTTGAATGCTGAGCTGAAATCTATGAACAGCATTCTGGCATAAGTGTCTCTTTTGTCTAGGTGGGTGAGAGCCAGGTGAACAGCAGTGATGATGGCATCCTCCGTGGAGCGGTTGGCTCGGCATGCAAACTGCATGGGGTCCAGTGTGTCAGGTAACTGGGTCTCGATGTGTTTCATGACTAGTCTCTCAAAACACTTCATGATGGTGGATGTGAGCGCAACTGGGCGGTAGTCATTGACACAGGTCACTGTGGATTTCTTTGGTACGGGGATGATGGTGGTGGTCTTGAAACAGGTGGGGACAACAGTGTAGCTTAGGGAGATGTTAAAGACATCGGTCAGGATGTCAGCCAGTTGGTCTGCATGTTCTCTCAGCACACAACCTGGAATTTGGTCAGGTCCAGCAGCCTTCCTTGGGTTGACTCTAAGCAGAGTTTTCCTCACTTCAGAGGTGGACAGATGTAACACCTGGTTGTTGGGTGTAGGGATGGCTTTCCTTGCTACTGTGTCATTCTGTTACTCAAATCTTGTGTAAAACTGATTCAGTGGCTCAGGAAGGGAGCTATCAACAACACAGGAGAGTGGAGCTGACCTGTAATTGGTGATCGCTTGAATCCCTTGTCACAGGTGTCGTGTGTCTTTGGTATCTGTAAAGTGGTTGTGGATTTTCTGAGTGTGGGTGCGCTTTGCTGTTTTGATGACCTGGGACAGCTTGGCTCTTGCTTCCCTCAGAGCTGCCTCTTCCCCCGACCTATAAGCAGTGTCCCTGGCTTTCAATAACAGCCTCACCTCTGCAGTCATCCACGGTTTCTGATTGGAACATGTGATAACGGTCCTAGAATTTGTCACATCGTCAATGCACTTGCTAATATAGCTTGCGATGACTGACCTGTACTCCTCTAAGTCCTCTAAATGTTGTTATATGTAGCTGCCTGCTTGAATATGTCCCAATCAGTGCTTTCAAAGCAGTCCTTTAATGCAGACATGGCCCCCTCAGGCCAGGTCTTTGTCACCCTAATGATTGGCTTCGTGTGTTTGAATAAAGGTTGGTATGGGGGTGGGGTGTGGCTCGGTAGGCATCACTGATGTTTGTATGCACACAGTCTAAAAAGTTTCCAGCTCGCATTTCAAAATCCACATACTGATGAAACTTTGGTAAAACTTTCTTGAAATTTGCATGGTTGAAGTCACCAGCAACAAAAATTAGTCCATCCGGATGTGCGCTTTTGAGCTCGCTGATAGCTCCATAGAGTTCGGCTAATGTGTTTGTGGCATTGGCACTCAGTGGGTTGTAAACAGCAAGTATGAACACGGCTGTGAATATGCAGGGAATGTAGAATGGAAGGCATCGGACAGTCACAAACTCCACCAATGGAGAGCAGTAGTTGGAGACAAGCACCGCATCTCTGCACCAGCCAGTGTTTACATATATGCATAGCCCCCCCTCCTTGAGTCTTACCCAACAGAGTAGCGTCTCTATCCGTGCAGAAAGCTAGCAGGCCTAGTAGCTGGATAGCGGAGTCCAGTACACTGTTGATCAGCCATGTTTCCACAAACACAAAGACACAGCAGTCTCTGTACACACGTTGGGAGTTCCATTGGAGTTTGATGTGGTCCAGTTTGTTGTCTAATGAGCAGAGGTTTGCAAGCAGGATGGATGGGACAATTGGCCGGCTAGCATTAGCTTTCTACGTAGTTTGAACTCCCGCCCTCTTGCCGTGCATCCGCTTTCTCGCACACTGCTTTCGATGTCCTCTTACCTGGCCAGGCTGGTGTGCTTTATGCGTCTTAGATAAAGTTTCCTGCATAATTAAATAATGTGTCTCAGTGGTACACATGTGCAGTGGTTTCAATACACATATTTGCAAGGTTTCAGATACAGATACAGGCTATGCCAGACAATAAAAATACCAACTTTATGATCCAGTGTAGCCACTGCATGTGAACACGCCAAAAGTGTGTATAACCCCATCAACAATATACATGTATGTTATTGCATTTGGCTTTCTCAGTAGCTTTAAATTAGACTTAAATTAGAAGCTTACATTTTTAATTATCTGGTTTAAACAGGAGAAACACTTCTGAAAGCAATCCAAACGTGTGTCTCCAGCCACAGACTATATAAAGTATAGTACGGGTTTTACCTGTTGCCCTGTTGTCCTGGTTTATCTTCCTTTCTTACTATAATTGTCATGTAACACACTGTGGCAGGCAGGTTGAGAACCCCAATGCAGAACTCAAAAACAGGACTGAACTTAAAACATCAGCTTTTACTCCTGGAAACTTGAGGCAAAACCAGAACTGGACTGGAGCCAGCAGAACAAAATTCAAACTCACTTGGAAACAAGAACTCGGACAGACGGCGCACACAGTGGGAGGGAAACTATGACGAAGACATGACAAAGGACATGGGAAGACTGCGACAATAAATACACAGAGGGATAATTGGGGAACAGGCAACAGGTGGGGAGCACAGCTGAATGTAATCACAGAAACAAGACCAGGAAGTAAACTAAACACAGAAGACAAGAGACAAAGTCTGACAACGTAAAACAGGAAACACAGAGACAAGAATGCAGACTTCACACAAGAAGCAGGCAATGAACGCAAACACAAAGAACCAAGCCACATGCACAAACACGGTCGGAGGAATTGAACTAGGCAGCAGAACTGAAAATGTGATTATACTCACTCAAAAGGACAATAATCCAAAAAACAGAGATCACAAAATAATGAGACAAAACCTCAAAACTCTTTTTACAACCAGATGAGTAGCCCCCTGTTGGTCATTAGAAAGAATGCAAGTTTAATGTATTTCTGTGTTTACTTCATTTTTCAGACAAGAAGCTGCATCTATAGTTTATATTCACTGTGTCTTTAACTCAGTAATATTTTTTAAATCTAATCTAGAGACAGACGTTTTGCAAAGAATGACTATAAGATGGATGCTTTGAGATCACAAGTTACTAGAGTCGATCCCTGGATATTTCTTTATAAAAGTGATATATAAGCTCTCAGGGGAGTGATGATTTCCATTCTTAAATCACCTATGTCTTAGTTCTTATTCCTCTCCACCCTCACCACTTATTTTGTCACCCACAGATTGCCTGGTTATTCATTTCAGCTCTTGAATCCATCTTGGTCTGCTCCATTAAGCTGTTCTTTTTGTTTTATTATTTCTGAGGACATTGAGATTTTTTCACTGTATGTAACTGTCTGTCTTTGTGAATATGTATCATTGCTGAAATTAGTTCATTGAAATGCTGGCAGATCAAACCGTGTATCCCACGTGGCGGAGCGGGCGGTGCAGGTTTGAGTCCCGTCCTGTTGCTATTTACAGCGTGTCTTCCCCATCTTTCCTCCTGCTTTCCTGTCTCTCTAAATTGCAAGAACTAGCCAATAAAGCTGTAAAAAGGTCAAAAAATATCTTTAAAAAAACTGTTCACAGACCTCAACCAATCAAATGATCAGTGGAGGGTGGTGGTATCTGCCAGCTATCCCAAGTTTAACTAAAAAGCCTTATTAGCCTAAGCAAATCATTAATTCTCAAAATATGAAGTTATCATTTGAAGCTTACTACAATATGAAGGTAAAAGGATTTAATGAGACATTAGACACACAGAGGATTATTGTGCCTTGTCTACAGTTACAAAAAAGAAAAAAAATCCATCCATCCAAAATCTATTTTGGCTTGGCCTCTATGGGATAGTTGCCCTTTTTACTGTACCTCTCCACTGTGTTTTCAGATAATTCCACAAAAAATATGACCTGCTTTAAGATACTAGAATTTCACTCTCCACAACTGAAACATAAATTTCTAGGATGCAGTAGCTAATGCTAGCAAGGTTGATTAGCGAGATGCATCCATAAATATGACAAGTGCATTGCACAGACGCACATACCTTCTAATTAGTCCTGACTTGGCACTGAAACCTCACATTCAAAAGAAGTTAATCTCTGGCTCAAAAAACCCAACCTGGCTAAAGTTGAGGCTTCAAAACACAGAGACCAGAAACAAATGGCTGACATCAGCTGTGTCCAAATTTATGCATCCTTTGAAGGCCGCATTTGTAGGCCAATTACATCACAATTTGGAGGATGGGTCTGGTGTATCCTTTGTGGCCTACCATATCCCATGATTCATTGTGCAGCCAGCCTCAAAGTGGCAATGGTGGAGGACACTAGCCTGCTTGCTTCACCAGCTGTCAGCTGACCGGGCAGTCAGCTGACCGGGCAGTCAAGGTTCACTATATCCAGAGCGAACGCCTAACTTCCGGCACAAGGATGCAGCCCCTGAATTTGGACACAGCTAAAGACTGTATGTAAAAGATGGATGTAGCTATTGCGCATAAACACAAGTGACCAAAAGCTACCAGGAAAGAAAGATTATGATTATGACGCCTCTGATGAACATTACCTTGACTCACTTTCTATTATTGTACACTTTTCCTTGATTTATCTCCCAGTATAGTGCATTGTTAGCCAAATCCAACTTTCTAGGTGGTCTGATGTGTTTTCTGTGCCTCTTATAAAGTCTACAGCTGAGGAAGACGACTGACTTGTCGAGTCCTTCTTTGTCATTTTCTGACCTTTGTAATGGAAAACTCATTAGCAGGGTACAGCAGAGGATGGAAGTTCATTGGTAATCGCAATAGTTGATTTGCATGTTTTTATTAGCATGCATGTATTCTGCCCATAAAACAGGCAGGAGGAATCATTTGTTGCCGACTCGTGCACTGACAGTCTGCCAGTTATTGATTTGTCTGAGACAGTTCATTAATGACTGCTGAATCAGAATCTTTACCAGAGCTGTGCAGCTTTAGTGAGCAAGCACTTCATCTAAGTGCATCTCAGCTGTTGCGTGCAGAGGACGCTGCTGGTGCCAAATCATTCTTTGGTTATAATTAATGTTTCAAGTACCTGGTAGACTTTGTTCTTTAGCGAGTAAAGAAACAGGCATGCTTAAGTGTCCTCCCATTAAGACTGCTACTATATGTCTCATTACAATCTTTCATCGCTGTAATGGTCAGAGGGAAAGGCCTGTGATGAAGTATGAAATGCAGGCTGGTGATTTCATGCAGTCCACCCTTTTGTTAGGAAACAACAAATCCAAAAAAGCTAGCCCATATATAAGGTTTATGAACAGGTATGATGTGGCCACAAATACTACATGGACAGTACTAAAACATTTTGGATGTGAAATGAAGTTCAAGATGAGATCCCCATCTTTGAAGTGGAAAGCACCACTCACCCTGAAAATACACCAGCTGTGTGTCTGTGACGTTTCATCTCTGCTTCTAAAATGCTCCTCGTGTGATTTGAAGCTAGTGGATGGATGAAACAGACCTGCATCAGAACATATGCATAAAGTCTTATTTTGAAAATTGATCAGATTCTATATGCCATTCTTGAATGTGACTTGCTGCTCTCCTTTACCTGCTCTGTGCTGCTCGATGGAGCTTCTGTAAATAATACACCCAATACTATTTTAAGGAAAGCAGAGCAGGAAGTTGCTTCTGGAAGTCCCTGGAACTACTTTTCATTCCTGTATTATTAACGGGCTATATATATATATATATATATATATATATATATATATATATATATATATATATATATTTTTTTTTTTTTTAGCAGGACATGTGCAGTACTTTGTAAAGTGCAGCTCTTTGCCCACTGATTTTAGACTCAGTCAAGATGCAAATGTAGAAGCCTTCAAAGAACTAACATGGAGAGTGCAAAGTTATCAGTCATAACGTTTATGGATCTAATGCACAGATACACATTACTCAATAAAATGGAAGCACAAACTGCATGAACTATAACCAAACAGCAGGCCACAACAGAAGTAAAGCTCTTCACACAGTGATTGACTAGAGTTGCTGTGCTGGTGCACCTGTCAATCAAAGCACTAGGTGTCATAATTACAAAGATAATTTTTCCACCTCTACATTCTCCACTATATGCTGCAATTTGCAGTAATGTCTTTTGGACGTTTTTTTGTGGGTGATGGAGGACCCTTGACAATGCATCTGTCTAGACTTGAGAATGAAGGATATAAAAGAGCTTTCTGACTGTCCCTTAATCTAGATTCCAGACTAGGGATGATTAAACATACTTCAGACTGTCACTTGTAACATTAAAGATGATTAAAGGTCCTTCTAGTTGTCACTGTACTATGAAGGTGATTGAAAATCTATTGCTCTTCAGTCTAGACTTTGAGGTCTGGGGAACTAAAATGTGTCCTTTGTATAACAAAGCCCATTTTATTTGTTGCATGGATATCAGGCTTTACTGGGCAAGCAGACAGCGGTTTGCTTGCCCAGTAAACAGCTGCCCCAGTGTTTCTTTCAAAATGAAATCAAGATAAGTTGCATAAAATGAACCAACCTGCATAGATAAATTCCTAACTTTCTCTTATTTGCCATCCCATCAGTAAGCCATTTTGTAAGAAACCAAGACCTACAATAAAGGTGTAAGGAGTCCTACCAAATTCTTCCCTAAATGAAGTTGTGCAGGAAACTTTAGGTCACAGTGACCTAGTTTGCCCTGAGGCTGTCAGAGCATCCCTGAATGAAAGTTGCCTTCATGTTCAGAGATCATATGACAGAGCTTGCAAAAATCTGAGCTACTGCAGTTTGAATAGAACTGCAGAGAGGAGAACAGTGGTCTCATCAAATGCTGTGTTCCAAGTCTTTGTAGGACAGGGATGGAAAAAAAAAGCAGATTTCTGTCTGGTGTATTCAGACCAAACAAGAAATCAGTTTTTCAACTTTTGTGTTTGCCATCATTTTTATGATCAGTGCTTCTCTTCTTCACCATCTGGATTTAGATTGAGGACAGTCATTCGTGGTGATATAGAGAATAAAGTCACCTTCTGGTCTTTATTTGACCTCTCCGCACATACTTCTTTTTCTTCAGTTTGTTGTGACACACAGGGGTAAAATGGTAAATGGATGGGCACTTTTCTACTCTACTTGAGCACTCAAAGAGCTTTATACAATATGTCTCTTTCACACAAGCACTTTTTTCCTGTACCTAAGTGCTTTCCATTTAACATTCATACTCAGAGACCAGCATCTTGTACACGGAATATACTGGATAATGGAGCAGACAGGGATCGAACCACTGACCTTCTGCTTAGTAGAGGACCATGCTCTACCTCCTGAGCTACAGGCAACCCACCAAGAGCCCGTTATTTATCATTTTTATCCAATGCAGAAACCAAAAATGCTAAGCTTAAAAATTGCAGTACACCTGGTTACTTAGCAACAAGGCAGACCTGTAGACTGGTTGGATTATTTCTGGATTGTAAAATATATTTTACCTTTATCATTTGTAATTAAACAATCTATGAAGGTATATTAATCTTAATTGATTTTAACTGAATGTTAAAGTGTACTTAGTGTTAAACCGCCCAAAATTAACTAAAGCCCTCAAAAGAATGTGAAGATAACTTCATGACTTCACACATATATATATATATATTTTTATATATATATATATATATATATATATATATATATATATATATATATATATATATATATATATATATATATATATATATATATATATATATATATTTAAAAGAACAGCAGCACAAAGGACACAAACACAGTAGTAGCACAAAGGCAAACACATTTCACCCACTGGTTTTAAGTTATGATGTGTTACATAGTTTTGCCTTTTGTCACATTTTCACACCATGTTACATTTGTTTATGTTATACACATAAAGAAAACAAACAAAATGTACTATCAAAGGTGTAAAAATGTCTATCATAACTTCAGCATATACTGGAAAAAATAATCTAAATTCATTTTTAAAAAAAGCAAACAGCAAACTACAAAATAACAAGAAGATAAAACTTCCAGTACAACATTTAGGAAGAGAGCAAGAAAAGATGACAGAAATGCTTGTTCGTCTTTAAATAAGGGCCTGAAGTCTGTCACAGGCCAACCTCTGACATGGAAAACCTCTACTGGCATTCTGAATTGAAACAAAGGATCCTCATATTTTCCTTCACAATATTTTTGTGTTTGCCATCTATATCTTTATAACATCTTTGTTTTTTCTTTTTAATCATGAGATCTGACACTTTAAAATCTACTGTTCAATTCCAACAGACACACCAACACATGCCCACGCACCAACATTAACTGTCTTTTTCCTCATTTACTCTCCCACACAGGCTGCTTAGATAGGTTTAAAAGCTTCTTATCACCAGATGATCAATTTGTAATATGCAGCCTGTGACTATGAAAGTTGGCCCTCAAACAGCACATTCTAAAGAAATCACAAACCTCAGAGGCATGTTCAAATTTGGATATAAACATATGGAAGTTCTTTGATTTTCATGTTAAAATGCACATTTTTGGGCAACTTACTTATCAGTAATGGAGCTAATGAAATTTAGCAGAGAAAAAGTTGCCAAAATTGCGTGAACAACTTGTACACAAGCATTTCCAAAGACTTTCAGCTAAATGCACAGCAGGCTGCAGGACCGATCATCAGTCACTGATTGGTTGACGTTTTGCTGAGAAACGGAGAGAGGGGAGATAAAAGGTTTTCTGCAAACGGTCAGATTCCCTTTTTGTGATGTAGAAGGACACAGAGAAGATCACAATATGCAACAGTTTACACAAAGTTTATGTATGAGGCTACACACACAGGATACCACAGAGGATTACAGTGAGAAATGGGTGAGGTGGATTTGTAAGCCACCCTCATCCACCGCGCCTGTGAAGGAAGCCCATGAAGAAAAGAAAAGAAAGAAGCTTTTGATCATATAAAGAGTGACCCTGGAGTATCCAGTGGTTCACTGCTGTGGTTTCAGTTTCTACACTCACTCTAGTATGTTTTAAAATGCCCATCTTTATTTTTAATACTTTTTTTTTTTTTTGCTCATGTTAGGAAAAATCTACTTTTGTTGCCTGGACCTGAACCAAAACCTTAAACCAAAACTTGCCTCGGTTTGAGAACTGTCTCGTTTTTGTGATTTTTGACTCACGAAGATTCACAAAGTTCAACTGAGTGTTTGAACTGAATGTTCCCAATAAATAACACTGAATGTGAGGAAATCAGTTCCTTTAATGCATCACATCTTGTATGCAACACTGGAATAAAGCACTTTGAAGGAAAGTATTTTATTTTGTAGTATATGCTGAATTACCACTATTACGACCACTCTGCCAGAGTTACAGAAAAAAAAAAAGTACAATCCATAAGGCTCAATAAATGGTTCTTAAACATTGTTCTTCTATTTTACATCTATTTTTGTTTTTTAAGAGAAAAGAAATGTCAAGTATCAGGCAGATACAGACAGATTATTATTTATAACAACTTCTATCCTAATGCACACCAGAAAATTTGAAAAACTTTCAAATTTTGGGAAAGATATTTAACAGTTATTTAATCCAGTGATGAGTTTGGCATATTTAGTTCTATGTGCGGACCAGGAATCTTTTAGGTCATGCAAGCTTGGTGACTTTCATACTTTCAGACAACCACTCCTTTGTCCAGCTCCCCTCTTTGCCATAGTATTGTTCAGTTTTTGTACCCTTCAGCGTCCCCATAACTGGAAGAAAATGGATGGATGGCTGTTATATTGTGAAATTAGCTAGTCTTATAGGGCAGCTGTGGCTAGAATGGGTTGTCTACCAATCAGAAGGTCAGTGGTTTGACCCCTGGCTTCTCCAAACTGCATGCTGAAATATGCTTGGGCAAGATCAACTTGATGCATGCATCAGAGTGTGAGTGTGTGTAAACATCAAATTAAAGTGCTTAGGCATTGAAAAAAGTGCTTGTGTGGGTGAATGAGAGGTTTTCTATTCAATTTGAGCACTGTGCTTATTTCCTATAAGTGCTAATACATTTACATAAACTCTATGCAGACATTTATGCGGTGTCAGAATTTTCAGATACATACAGTATTCATCTAGTCATGCATTTTTTTCTATATCAGAAAACACTGCTAATTAGAAAGAAGGAAGCTAAGTGTTGCTTCTGTGCTATTAAATCAAGCTCTCGTGTCATTGATTATGAAGGTTAGACGTTAGAATATCTTTTCCAGCAATTATACAGTTGTTCAGACCAGTTCATTGAGTTTTCCACTGGCCAAACCCAACAGTTAATTCTGTCTTGTTTCTTACTAGGGACGTTTTTGCCTTCTATATATCTTATCAGAACATCTCTCTTGGCCATAGGTGGTTGCTCAACTCCTCATCATGTAGGAGGAGTTTGTGGACAAACATGATGACATCATGATATGTGATATAAATAGGAACCTTCAGGGACTTAAGATGTACCTGCTGCCTAGCACTTAGGACTACAATGACCCATTTGGAGGATTTATTCATTTATAACACCTTATAAGAGCAGAGTATCATTTTAATTTTGCAGCAGGAACCTTTAATATATACACACAAATACTGAATTATTTATGCTATTACATCATGTTGCCTAGCAACCACCTAACACCAGCCTAAAATCACAGGCCAAACAATACTGTAGGGTGGATATGTAGTAGTTAAAGTAGCGCATAAGAATAATAACTATCTCAGCAACATGTTTGCTTTACCTTCAGTGCTGCAATTTGCTACACAAACACAGCGCTGACACATACTCAGGCACATACAATGCAGGACAGACACGTGCACGTGGACATTCATGCACACACGTGCAAGCACACACACACACACACGCACACACATCATTACTTAAAGAGCAAGATTTCAGTAATTATTTCAAAAAGGAATGGGCAACGTGCTTAGAAAATAATGACCTGCCAGGAATATCAGCATGTGCTCGTTGGGAAGCAGGAAACGTAGTAATGTGGGGCAAAATAATATCTTACTGTTCACACAAGAAACATAAAGAAAAAAAAAACACTTGTCTTAGAATTAGGACAAAAATCTTAAATCTTTAGAAGCTGCCTATGCTGCCTCACCACAAGAACATATAATTGGAAACTTGAGAAAACTGAAACTGGAAGTAATGAAATAATTGATAAGAAGTTAAATTCTGGTACAGAGGCTGCGTTTAGAGAACTTGGACATGGCGATAAATCTGGGAAATTGCTTACTAACCAGTTAAAGCAAACTAAAGAAAAAACATCTATTTATTCTATCAAGGATTCGACTCCGAATTACTCATGATCCACAACAAATAAAATCCTTTAAAGACTTTTATGACACTTTATACTCATCAAAAATGAATCCATCTGATGCTGCAATTGCAGCATTTCTTAATATAACTCTACAAAAACTAAATGATGAACAGGTTGTGGCTCTGGATTCACCTCTTTCAATGGCTGAGCGCTAAGAACCCCTACAACATCTTCCAAATAATAAAAGCTCCAGATGGCTTTTCAACAGAGCAAAGAATTTTGGCCTATGCTAGCACCAAACCAGTTTTGTCAAGGGCAAACATTCAGCCAATAATACAGACTAATAAATGTAATAGACTACTATTCCATTAATAAATTAGAAGCCACAGTTATCTTTAGATGCAGAAAAAGTAATTCACTGGTAGACTAGAAATTTTAGAACAAATTTGGATTTGGTGCTTCCTTCATAAATCCTTCAAAAAGTTAATCGTGGATTTTAGGAGAGCAAGGAAAACGACCCCCCCCCACTTCTCTCTATATAAATGGTGAGGAAGTAGAGACGGTCAGCGACATCAAGTTCCTGGGTCTTCACATTACCAGCGATCTCACATGGTCCATCAACACCTCACATCTGGTGAAAAAGGCACGGCAGGGACTTTTCTTTCTGTGGAGGCTGAGGAAGGCCAAGCTCCCCTCACAGCTTCTTGTTAGTTTCTACAGGAGTACAACTGAGAACATCCAGTGGTACTGCAGTACAGTCTGGTTCTCCAGCTGCACCACTGAAAACAGAACGGATTTGGCCTGCAGATGGCCTAGGTCTCCTATGTCTTTCTCTGTTTGCCTCTTGCTTGTGGGGTTGTTGTGGCTTTTCAAACCCATTATCAAGTTTGTTTCATGACAAATGTGCGCGGGTGCGTGCACACCCACACACACACACACACACACACACAATAATTAGATTGTATCTTGCTCTTTTTATCTGATTCTGTTTTTCTCTCTTTCAGGTGCTACAGTATCTTGCAAAAGTATTCCTACCCCTTGAACTATTTTGTCACATTACAACTACAAACATATATATTTCACTGGAATTTAATGTGAAAGACTAACACAAAGTGGTATACAATTGTGAAGTGGAAAGAAAATTATACATGATTCAAAACATTTTTTACAAATAAAAAACTGAAAAGTGTGGTGTGCAAAAGTATTGAGCCCCCTTTTCTCTGAGTGCAGCCAATTGCATTCAGAAGTTGCCTGATGACTGCTAATGACTAAAAAGAGTTCACCTGTGTGTAATCTAATCTCAGTACAAATATAGCTGCTCTGTGACGGCCTCAGAGGTTGGTTAAGACAATATCGGGGAGTAAACAGCATCATGAAGTCCAAAGAACACAGCAGACAGGTCAGGAATAAGGTTGTGGAGAAATTTAAAGCAGGCTTAGGCTATAAAAAGATTTCCCAAGCTTTGAACATCTCACGGAGCACTGTTCAATCCATTATCCGGAAATGGAAAGAGTATGGCACAACTGTAAACCTACCAAGACAAGGCCGTCCACCTAAACTTACAGGCCGAACAAGGAGAGCAATGATCAGAGATGCAGCCAAGAGGCCCATGGTGACTCTGGACAAAATGCAGAGATCCACAGCTCAGGTGGGGGAATCTGTCCACAGGACAATTAGTCATGCACTGCACAGAGTGGTCTTTATGGAAGAGTGGCAAGAAGAAAGCCATTGTTTAAAGAAAACCATAAAAAGTCCTGTTTGCAGTTTGCCAGAAGCCATGTTGGGGACACAGCAAACATGTGGAACAAGGTGCTTTGGTCAGATGAGACCAAAATTGAACTTTTTGGCCAAAATGCAAAATGATATGTGTGGCGGAGAATTAACACTGCACATCACTCTGAACACACCATCCCCCCTGTCAAATATGGTGGTGGCAGCATCATGCTCTGGGGCTGCTTCTCTTCAGCAGGGAAGTTGGTCAGAGTTGATGGGAAGATGGATGGAGCCAAATACAGGGCAATCTTGGAAGAAAACCTGTTGGAGTCTGCAAAAGACTTGAGACTGGGGCGGAGGTTCACCTTCCAGCAGGACAACGACCCTAAACATAAAGCCAGGGCTACAATGGAATGGTTTAAAACCAAACATATTCATGTGTTAGAACGGCCCAGTCAAAGTCCAGACCTAAACCCAATCGAGAATTTGTGGCAAGATCTGAAAACTGCTGTTCACAAACGCTCTCCATCTAATCTGACTGAGCTTGAGCTGTTTTGCAAAGATAATGGGCAAAAATTTCAGTCACTAGATGTGCAAAGCTGGTGGAGACATACCCTAAAAGACTTGCAGCTGTAATTGCAGCAAAAGGTGGTTCCACAAAGTATTGACTCAGGGGGGCTGAATACTTTTGCACACCACACTTTTCAGTTTCTTATTTGTAAAAAATGTTTTGAATCATGTATAATTTTCTTTCCACTTCACAATTGTATACCACATTGTGTTAGTCTTTCACATTAAATTCCAGTGAAATATATATGTTTGTAGTTGTAATGTGACAAAATATGGAAAAGTTCAAGGGGTATGAATATTTTTGCAAGCCATTGCAGTTGCTGTTTGAGTGTTTTGCCACAGATACAGCAGCTGATGATCCTGTGAGCTTTACTGTCCTCTACTTTAATCTTTTTTTTTGCCTGATTCTCTCCCCCTACTTCTTTCCTTGTGATTTCATCCCCCTAAACAATATTATTCCAGTGTATGCATAATGAACAAACTGAGCACAATTGTTGAACATCTCATATGTACTTTATTGCTGTAGTATGTAGCATCATGTAGTCATGACCTGATTTAGTGGGCTCAGGCATGGGATTTTCTGGTTTTAAAGTGGGCCACAGCACTCTTGACTTTGGGAACCACTGCTTCAGAAAGTTCCAGATAAACATCA
Organism: Archocentrus centrarchus; assembly: GCF_007364275.1. Lineage (NCBI taxonomy): Eukaryota > Metazoa > Chordata > Actinopteri > Cichliformes > Cichlidae > Archocentrus > Archocentrus centrarchus. The sequence continues at coordinate 28,777,855 of NC_044355.1, read as the reverse complement.
TCCATCCATCCATCCATCCATCCATCCATCCATCCATCCATCCTCTTCCAATGACCTGCAGACCTGCTTGGGACAAAGCATACACTGATTGGCAAAAAATGCCAAAATAAAGACCAAGCACTTTCACAATAGGGAGTTAGAATAGTTTTGCCTTTCTCCAAGATTTAGGGTTAGGGTCACCAAGCGTGATTTAGACTTCAAAGGGTTAAAATAATTTCAGTTCAGTCCAGAGAAATACCCACTGTGATAATCACAAGTGGAGAAGCAAATACTGCAATGAGCAACTAACTTTGCTGGGATGTTAATGTTTAACTTTCTTAATATTTTTTCTTCCTCCATAAAGAACCTTATTGTCAGGTAATGCCAAGAACAATAGAAACCATACATTTTGAGGGCTCCAACTTTATGAAGAAGGATTTTATTACCCTAGCTGCCTGTGTTCTGTCTTGATATTTCTTGATTTAAACTTGAAAAGTGAGCATATCCATATGAGAAATGTATAACACCATTTTGTAATATCTTTCCTCATCACACTGTCTTTCTATTCAGAAATCAAATAGTTGAAATAGTCTAAACCTAACACACAGGAAAATGCAATACACCACATTATGAAAACAACTGTCATCATTTCAGATGTGCCTGATGCTCCTTTGGCAAACTTTAGGAAATCATCAACACCTTATTAGTCCTAATCTTTTCACTGCTCAAGACAGATGGAAAACAGAAAATGCAATTTATCGCTGTTACTATGGCATTCATGGACCAGGCTGTGTTTCTCTTCCTCAAAGTGACAATTATAGAATCATTAACAGAGCAAAGATGCCTCTAGCTGCTGTGAGAGTTCCCACTTTTGTTTGGATTTCATATGAGGATGTACCGATGGCATATAATTGACTTCCATATAAATCCCCTGCATTAAGCAGGTCTAGACACTTTCTCCTATTTTTGGTTCCTGTCCTCTTGTTGTGTGGGGATGCTTGTAAAACCTTTATCAACTTGGACATTGCTCCCTCTTTCTCCCTCTTGCAGGACAACCTGGACAATCAGAATGTGTATGCAACAGTGATGTCACATGAACGTGTAACAGTTACAACCGTGAAGACAGCAGAAAAAAAAGTAACTGAACTATTCAAATCACAGAATAACAACAGACGAGATTTTGAGATTTTGAAAATGGCATTCAAGTTCTGATTCACAGGCAACTGTAGCTGATTACTATCTGCAAGGAATCACCTCTGAACTATGTTTGTGCTATTGGTGCCTATTAATAACATGGATAGCTGAGGTGAAGAGGTGTCAAAGTTTCAAAAATCAGGTAGAGAAAGTTAAGCTCGTGGGCAAAGTGCAAAAAACCAAATATAACAACAACTAAGAGAAACATTTTGTATAAAGCATTCCCTTGGATTATTTGTGTATTATAAAGGTCTGTTTTACATGTGCATGTATGTAAACCTTTACGACTGCTTTGCTAGTACCATCTGTAATGAAAGACATACAGCATTCAGATCAATACTTTAAACCCATGCATACACCAACATTAGCTGGATGGTGTTATCCCTCTGTCTGGCATTAACTCTCTACCTCCTTCCTGCAGACACTATGTTGTCTTGTTAATTAGCAGCTTTGACAGATATAGTAGAAAGCTTTTAGAGACACAGTTAGTTGCTTCAGCTTTCCTCAGCACCACAGCCCAATCTGTTCCCATCAACACAGAGCAATGTGCTGTGATTTTACTCAGCTGAATCCTTTGGGCTACTAATACTATATATATATTATATGTAAAAATACTAATTATCCATTCTTCTTCTTCTTCTTCCTCTTCTTCTTGTTCTTATTTCAGAGGACACCAAAAAGCAGATGGCCTTAAATGAATCATGAATGTGATGGAGTAGCAGGCTGAATGTAGATTATACAAGATGCTATGATTGGTTGTAGGAGGGCAGAGGAAGCTAATTAGCCCTCTAGAGGGGGCACCATAGCCCTTCAACAGCATGTGTATGGTGGATTAATGACTCCCACATTGATCTGGTGAACTACCAAAAACAGTTTTAACACTGTTCTATTGTATCAGTATCAGACAACATTTAAAGGGGCAAGCATCATCTGTTTGAATTGATTACAATAAGGTTGATAACCATTTTACTTTCAGTCTTCACTTATATAAAATCTGTAGATTCTACTCTGGCAAAATTTTTAATATGGCAGTTCTGACAACTGTTTAAAGCTTAAGATGTAAAGGATATCAAATCCCTCCATTTTTTGCATGTGCAAAATGTTTGAACATTTAGGCAATATGGATTATTAATGCCTGCTTTAAAATTTGTTTCTACAGCCAGTTAATAATTGCAAAAGGGAAATAAAAAGACTGAAATCTATATTAATTATGTGTGCAAAGGAAGAAGTGAGGTGACATAAACCAGATAGTGTTTTTAGTCCTTTAAAGACTATATTTCCTTTAACCATATATTACCATTGAAGCATAAACCTACATTTTCTATTTCACAATGGGCCTCATTTACAACCAGTATGTGCATGAACTATGCATACTTGCCCATATGCCCATATGCATCACCTTTTCAATATCCAGCTTCCATCTCAAGATCACCTCAGCAACACCACTGGCACTCTTCCTTCAAGATTACCTCCATTATTCACCTCCGATGCTCCTGACCTGTGCTTCCTTTCTGCCTGGTCTCCTACACACACATTGTATCTGCCTGCCTTCTCTCCATCATATCAACCAGCTCGCTCCCTTTACCACTCATAGTTTCTTCTTTTAAAGTCCCTACTCTGACCCTCCAGACTCCTGCCTGCGAACACACCTTCCCCCTCTTCTCTTCCATTGTCGTTGGCCAACAGTAGGCCACAGTTTCCACCAGCACCCTGTTGGGCCAACAGCACCAGAGGCAGTTGTTGTTAACCTGGGCCCCAAACAATCAAGTGTATTTCCACATTTGTTATTGCGTACATGTTGTGTGTACTAAAAGCTATGTGGTTAAGTTTAGATCAGGGATCCTCAAACTCCAGGCCTCGAGGTCCAGTGTCCTGCAGCTTTTAGATGTATCCCTGATCCAACACACCTGAATCAAATGGCTGAATTACCTCCTCAGTATGCAGTCAAGTTCTCCAGAGTCCTGCTAATGACTTCTATATTTGACTCACATGTGTTGAAGCAGAGACACATCTAAAACCTGCAGGACACCGGACCTCGAGGCCTGGATTTGAGGATCCCTGGTTTAGATAATAGCTACTGGATTAAATTTAGGCACTCGGAGCTACTTGGTTATTTTTAAGCACTACATACAAGTTGATTTGGGTTAAAACAGTATTCTGCACATTGATGAACAATCCTTTGACAGTTGCTGATCATTTTTGCACTTATGCTATAACTCAGTGCATCATAATACATACCCCAACACTGTTGGGTGTACATTACTTTTTATTTTGTCAGAACTTTTTTGTGTGAACTTTGGGCCTCATTAATGAATGTTACAGAGTAATGACATAAATGGTTACTTTCAGGTTGGAGTATTTTCTCCTTTATTCATAGATAAAGCACATTTAACAGCCCAAAAAAGGAGAAAAAAAAAAAAAACTATAACTTTATATTATTGTTGGAGACTGAATGGTGGTCTCAATCATCAATCAAATTTGAAAATGTATCATTGCTTGTTTTGCCTATATTTGTTGGCTATGCATAGTTTAACAACATATCAAAACTCAAGTTGAGGACAAGTCAGGGAACAGAATGCACCATGAGCCCTGAGATCTGTCTCATTACCAAGGGTAAAAAACAAAAACAAAACAGAAAATAAAGAATCTGAGGAGGAAGATACAAAACCAATGGCACTAGCAACAAAGACAGTTGATTAAGACTTCAGCAGTTATACCCCTGGTCCACTGTTGAAGTTGGTGAGTGGCTGGAAGGTGCTGGTGAGGGCACAGGTGTGCAGGAGCGGTGACGTTTAAAAGATAGCAAGGATTTGACTGAATGGAAAACTGAATACATGAAAGAAAAAACCCACAGCAGTAACATCCTTAATAGAATTCTGATATTTTGTCGAGAATAACCAGACAGAAATTTGGAGGCTATGAACAGACTCGCACAACATATCAGTATCACCATCAAGCAGTCCACGTGCTTGAGAAACAAGCTTCATCAAAGGACCAAAAATCTTATATATATATATATATATATATATATATATATATATATATATATATATATATATATATATATATATATATTTATACTGTGTAATTTTTTAGCTTTAAAATGTTTTATATCACACAAATTGATAGAAATTTGGTGTTCTTGTGCTACACACACACACAGACACACCTTGCTCCCATACAATATAATTTCAGCCCCACTTTGGAGGCCAGCAGCGATGAGGAAGGTAGGACCCCTCCAGAGACTTGGCTTGCAACAACCAAAGACATAGAGCTCCTCCGGCATCTAATGACCACGTGGCTGGGGACCCACAGGCTTCAGATACTCGGCATCCCTGAACCATGCTCAGGAGGCTTGGGACAGGCTCGGGCCCAGATGACTTGGGACAAATAGGGTCCTCTGGTGAATGCTGGGGTTTGGGCTGAGGACAGGGTCATGGGTGGCCAAAACTCACTACACATAGGGAGCGAAGGCTGGTCCATGTGGTCCAATCCCACAGGCAAACTACTGTAGCTCAAACAGTTGATGCTGGTTCTGATAGACAGGTGTCAGAATACACAGTGCATCACAATGTGTTGCATATGAGGCTGCCATCCATGTGGATATTACTTTGACATGCACCACCTCCCTAAGCACTGTTGTAGACTATGGACACCTTTTCATGGAAACAGTAAACTGTGATGGCTGTGGCCTCTTTCAGTGGGATAATGCACCCTGCCACAAAGCAAAAATGGTTCAGGAACAATGTGTGTGTGTGTTGACTTGGCCTCCAAATTCCCCAGATCTCAATCCAATCGAGCATCTGTAGAATGTGCTGGACAAACATGTCTGATCCATGGAGGCCCCACCTCACAACTTACAGGACTTAAAGGATCTGTTGCTAACATCTTGGTGCAGATACCACAGCACACCTTCAGCGGTCTAGTGAAGTCCATGCCTCGATGGGTCAGGGTTGTTTGGGCAGCAAAACGGAGACCAACACAACATTAGGCATAATGCAGTGGTCATAATGTTATGCCTGACCGGTGTACACACACATACACACACAGACACACCTTGCTCCTATACAATATAATTTCAGCATCTGCATCCCATTAGTCACAGCACAAGACATGTAAAGCATTTATTTTTACAGGGATGCAGACTGAAAGAGCAGAAACAATAAAGGGTAGCGGTAGCATAATGCATCATCCTACCTGCAGCTGTTTTTAAAGAATATTGAGACAGAAGGTTATATCAGAGATAAACAACACTTAACACCCACTCACTGGCTTAAAGGTAGAGAACGCATTGACTCGGAAACACACATATCCACAGTGCACACGCACACACAAAGAGACACATTAAATGAACACAAATGCATTAATAGCTGTAACTCTTTCCAGCTCAAAGACACACTCCTGCCTTATTTTTTTTAACCACCACACAGATAAAATGTATTCACACATTAATACATGCATGCAGTAGTTCACACCATCTGTCTCCTCATTTACACAAACTGAATAACAGGTTGTGTAGGTTAAGCTGCAGTGTGTAACAAGGGGCCATTTGATTTTGATTTATTTATGCTACTATTAAGATATGACCACACAGCATCTGCCATCAGTATAATTGTTAATCATCATATTAAGGAAAAACAAGGCTTCCTATAAAGGAATCTGCTATAAAGGAATCCTTGAATGTTTCTTCCGATAAGCTTTGGAACACTTCTTATACTGTAAGAGGTAATCATTCATCCAGACATTATAGCCTTGTTGTGTTTAAGAAATCTATATAATAAAGGACAGTTTCAATCCAACTTGGTCTAGGGAATGGGCCGGGTATATTCATGCAGCACCGCTCTTTTTCTACACACCAAATGGTTCGAAATGTGGGCAAGTTTAAGAAAATTTATCTTTAAACTCTAAAATTCAGGACAGACATTCAGCATTCCCAGTGGATCTTCACAAGCAAGACCAAGTTTCAGTTTCAGTTTGCGCATGGATTATCGAATTTATAGCGACAGCAGAGCTACTTTTGGAAACAAAGCTGAAAAAGGAGCTGTCACGGTCCTGGGTCGTCTGCCCAGCATGTTGTGTTTACTTCTGTTTTCGCTGAGTTTTGTTATGTCCTAGTTTGTTTTGCTTTTGATTATTCATCCTGGTTTCCTGTCTTGTGATTAGTTATGGTCTAGTTCCCTCTGTTCCTGTCTACCCTGCATCTTGGTTTCCTGTTTTACTTTGATAGGCCTTTGTTCCTGGTGCTTTGTGTTTAGTTTTGCTTCCCCTTGTCTTGTTTGTTTAATTATGTTCAGTTTTGCCCCTTACCTGTTGCCGGTTCCTCGATTACCCTGTGTGTGTATTTAAGTCCTCAGTCTATATCTGTTTCTTGTTGTGTTGTTGTCGATGATCCCCCTGTTGTGTGTTTCTCCCAGTTTCATGCTTCCATTAGTTTTAGTTCTGGCACGTGTCCAGCCCCGTTTAATGTGTTTACTGTTTTCTGTTTCATTTCCTAAATAAAATTACATTTAAGCATACTTTGCCTTTGAGTCCTGTATTTAGGGGTCCACCTCTACCCGCCTGCCACAGCTCACCATGACGGGAGCCTGGATTTGCAACGGTTCTTCTTCCGTGCAGCTTCTCAAATATAGTATTTGAAGTTTTTAGATGTGAAGATCATTGCTTGTGCAATCTTTCAGAGTGCCAATCTCCAACTCAGACTGGGGAGTTTAAACCAACTACAATTCATCTCTAGGCTCAGTGGGGAAAAGGCAGATTGGTCTGTGTACTGGTGATCTGCGTTCCTGTCCTCACCTGTGGCCATGAACTGTGTGTGATGACCAAAAAGAGCTCATTTCCACCACTTGTATCTGCGATGTGTTCTTTCAGAGGGTATCTGAGCCCACCCTTCCAGGTAGGCAAGTATGCAGCAGCATGAAAATACTAAAGGAAAGTGCATGTGGTCACACAAATACACAGCAAACAGAACATATACTTTACAAACATAATGCAAGTCAGGAAGGGTTAAAAGGTTTTATCAAAAACTAAAGAGCAGTCATCCACAGATACGGTGAACCCATATTTCATTGCTGGGGACATTACATTAGCACTACTGTAGATAAAATATAAAATAAATAAGGCATACTTTATTTATCCTATCCTGGAGCTTATGCTGACAGTTTGTGATTTACAAAGCTCCTGATTAGAATGGAGAGTGTGAAGTTTTTTGTTTTGTTTTGTTTTTTTTTTTTGCCTACAGCAATGGCTTCCTGGAGTTTCTGCTGGGTGCTGCTAACACTTTTGGAGCAAGTCGATCTAACCTTTTCATCTAACTGTTGGCTTGCACCTTTCGATACAAAAGAACAGAGGCTCCACTCTGAGCTTTTTTTGTTGAAAAATAAATAAAAAGAGCAGCTGCTGATTGAGGAAGTGATCACAAAAGGAAACATAGAGGACACATAATGAAGTCAGGAGTGGTACTAGACAACCTTTGAAATTTAGCTATGTACATGCTGACAGTCCTTTATTTTACCTTTTGGCAGAGAATGAAACACTGTTATGATCAGTTTATCAGTATGATAGCTATTTGCCTTGAGCCATCTTAACTATCCTTCTTTCACATTTTAGCCAGAAACTTATTCAAAATAAGAAGCATTTGTGAAAAAGCATGTTAAATGGACAAGTTCTTATAAAGTGCTTTTCTACTCTTACTGAGCACTCAAAGCTCTTATACAACACGTTTGCATTCACCCATTGATACAAGCACTTCCATCTGTATATAAGCCAAGTGGAGTGCGTCAGAGAGCAACTTGGGGTTCAGTATCTTGCCCAAGGATACTTTGGCATGCAGCCCGGAACTGAACCACCAACCTTCCGATTAGTCGGTGACCTGCTCTGCCTCCTGAGCCACAGATAAGAAGAACAGAATAAGATAGCAGTGGTGGGATTTGACCCCACGCCTCCTCTGAGACTGGCGCCTTAGTCCAGAACCTCAGACCGCTCCCACACTACCACACTGGCAAGTTGCCACCTATGAAATGAAAACACCCCGATCCCCCATCCCCCACCCCACCACACATTATGAATCACCTTGACCAGCAATAAAATAACAGCCCAGCAGCAATGAGCTGACAAACCTCTCAACATCCACTCATCAAGTACAACCATCTTTGCTTCTGAACACAGACTCGTGCCACAATGTACACGACACACGTAGGCTTCAATCTACTGGCAGCTGCCTGCTCCCTGACCAATATTATTTAAGCTGCACGAGGAATGGGCCGCCATGAGTGCAATCCACTTGCCTGCTTGAGTGATAGTGTAGTTGTATGAAAATTTAGTAACAGGAAAAAATGAGGTCAGGAGCTTGTGTTATCCTTCAGAACTAGAAAAAAAAATCTCTTGATAGCTTTAGCAGCCTTTTTAAGTTCCCAAGCTAATGGCACAACAGAAAATTACAGGTTAAAAGTATTTTGCTCTACATTTAGAAAGTCATCGCATTAAGTGAAGACTGTATTACTATCAGTCTGCCCTGATCTGTGTCTTGATATCTTTTCCAACTTTGCTTTAAGAGTGGGGTGCTACGGGACATCAATTTCCTTTCAAAATGTGTCACAAATATGCAATTTCATTTTCTTCCGCAGTCATAAAAACACTGAAACAAATGTGTTTCAAATGTGCAGCACCTTCATCTTCTGCCAGTTAAGTATTTTACTCCTTACAACAAAATTAATTTTTTTAATGTTCATCCAACACAGAAAAGGGGAAAATATAATATGGAACATGAATAAATATTTTAAATTTATTGGCATGAGTTTAAAAGCATGAAGTTATCAACTAAACCACTTATTGGTCTCCCATGTACCAGCACTTCCAAACAAAACAAAGCAGTCGGGACTACTATATAAGTATTTTAGCCAAATAGCTACCTTCTGTCTTACAGCTCTGTTGGTGCCAGTCAATTCCAAAACATTTATCCATATTTAAGCTTTTGAGTTCTTTAAAATGAAATTTTACAGTGATGATAAATTCTTTGGCTGAAAGATACTTTCTTACTATGAAGGAAGCAGGAATTAATCCTGAAAACTGGAATAAATCAGTGATTTTTTGCTCTGTGGCCCCGTCATCATGAGGTCAGTTGTGTTTTTGTTTGATGGTAAAAATAAAAACTGAAGAATTAAAATTTAAAGAGAAGGTGTTAACAAGAGGCCAAATTAGACTCCATTCAGCATCATCACCTTGACGACAGGAGCTTGGATGGGTAACATTCACATCACGCGGCAGTTGTTTAGTTCAGTTTATAGTCTGTAGGTCAACTTTGGAAAAAACAAACCAGAACATAGTCATTTAATTGTTTACTGTATATGTAAACATTGTAATGTACTGAAAAACAGGTTCATTTTTTCCTCAAGGTTAAAGAAAGCATCTGACGTGGGTTTCATGAAATTAACTGCTCGCACTATGTAATCCATTAACAGCAATGCTTCCTGCTGTGAAATACAGGGAGAAGTTCAACAATTTGGGCCCCTCCTTTACAGTTTCCATGTTTTATAAACCCATCCAGTGCGTCAACCCCTCTGGTCCCCGGCCCATATGTTTGCCACCCAAGATTTAAAGTGTCAGTGTCATGGGAGCTGATCGTACCCAGCATGGAGAATTTATGGAAATAGTCCACACGTACTGCATTACTTGGCAGCAAGACAGTAATAAATATATAAGGATTGAGATCCTGCACTCTACACTTGGCCGTACAGTTTTCCAAGTTAGCCAATTTAGAGAGCTTAGGACGCCAAATCCAACCTGACAAGAGCCGTATCAAACTTTTACAGCCTTGTAAGCGATCTGCTGCTGCACTGGGCAGATTAAAATTGCATGGTTCATAGTGAAATGCAGACATACGCATGTCTCCTGGCGTCTGAGGGTGAGAGCTTCTTCCTCCTGTCAAACACTGCACTCTTCCGTCCATCTTTCTCCTCATCCATCCACTTTCCTACTTCACTTTAATTACTGCTTTTCCTTACTTGACAGTTTCTTGTGAATTTCCCAAATAATTCCTCTTGGGATGGAACACCAGTGCAGCCATAATTAACCAGCATTAGATCACTGGTGTGCAGTCAAAAAGTGGGACATCCACCACGGCTGCATCTGCAAATGGCTCACTGGTTAATTATGCTGCAGTACTGTTCTCTCCCGTGAGGTACCATCCATAAAATTACACTTCCTCTTTCTGTTATTTTGGCTTCTGCTTGGCAATCAAATTGCAGAAGGGAAATTAATCAAAATACCATAGCCTGTATATTCGAACATTAGATAAAAGATCTCCAAAATAAGTAACATGCTTTAGTGGGATGGTATATGCTGCTTGTAGCAGACAGAAGACAAAGATTGAACTTGAACAGTGTTTAATTTCTACACATTGTGAATGACAAAAATAAATGAATAAATAATAATACACTGCGCACAGGAATATACTCAGGCACACTGTTTACAAATATACTAGACTGAAGCCATAAAGTCCCCACACACACACACATAATTAACAAGCCTGAAAATGGATATGCAGATACATGCAATGCATGTAATAATGATGGCATTAGTATCAAACAGCTGACAGTACATTATTCACACAGACAGTATTAATCACAACAGAAATAATGAATAAGCTTAGGCAGATTACCTAAAGATAAGATTCTGGTTTTAAAAAAAACACCCTAAGAGTTTCCTGAAAGCTTACAAACTACACGTAGTTTACACACATCGGCTGCAGACCCACAGAGTACTTTATCTTCACTATCTCATAGGATACCTGTGCACATATGAACACCCTTAGTCAGTCACTCCTTGGTCATTACCGCATATGAAATGTGCTTTGTTACTGTATCTCCTGCAGTATCTTCTTCTATATCATCTGCAGTGATGCAGAAAGTGCACCAGTTTGTTAAAGAGAAAGCTGCCAACATACCGGTCTGTCCACGTTCCTACGTTAACCTATAGCTGTGGGTAGTAACCAAAAGAATAAAATCTCAGCAACAAACAGCAGATATGAGATTTCCTCTGAGTGTGTTCATGGATCGGTGTGCTGTGGTTGTGTTTTTTCTATTCTCTGCTTTGTTTCAGGGGGCTGTCAGGCTGGTTTCTCCTCCTCTGTAGGGCGGGGCTGGAGGCTGGTTCACGGAGGCCCTGCACACCTGCAGCGAGTTATCATTCATCACTACAGTATTTAAGGGTTTGTTTTAGCCTCCTGTCTTTGCTGGAGTGTGTGTGAATGTCTGCAGTAAACTTCTAACAGAAGTAGTTTTCTGAGTTACTCATTTGTGTTAAGGAGCTTTGTGCTTAACCTACTGGATGTATTTGTCATTCGTCTCTGCAGAAAGTTCCTTGCTTCTCAGCCTGCCTGCCCTCCTGGAAGAACCAACATCAACCCAGCCACCTGCCTCTCCCTCTGGACATTTCCATTACTGCTCCTCACGTAAGCCACCCCCTCTGCTACTTCCCTACGTACCTTTAGGTTATGCTCACTCCAGCCCATAACTCACCTCTCCTTCTCCATCTGTCTAGACTGGCCCCTCTCTGTTTATGCACCCTCCTGCTCCTTGTAAGGATTTGGAGTACAGCTTTAGGAAAACCCCAGAGAGCCATCCCATTGTTTGTTTTATTTAATTTTTTTATGTACAATAAGTTGCCTGAATCAATATAGACCTGCCTCTTTCTATGTCTGCATTTGGGTTGACCTGTGCTGTGCCTTCAGCCCTGACAGTGTCTTGGTTCACCCTTAAAGAAAGGAGGAGGCGCTCGGTCATTCCAGAGAGGGATCATAGTAGACTCCCTGCTCCTTTACATTGAAAGGAGTCAGTTAAGGAGTTTGTCTTGTTCTGTTGGGATGAGACCCAAAGGCAGATCCACGACATGCGTGAGTCTGCCTGTACCTGTTTGGCTTGGGAACACTTCAGTGTCTTCCCAAAAGAGCTGGAGAAGGTGTCCAGATAGAGGGAGGTCTTAGACTGAGTTCCACCCAGCCATTTTCTCCCACCTATTGAGTTTAGGGTCACAGATGGAGCAAACTCTCTACTAGGGCACTTAAAAATAAAGTGGGGCTTCTTTGGAGCCCCATTTTGGCATGCAGTCTGTTCTATTACTCTTATTACATTTGTACACATGAGCTTCATATATGAAAGGCACTCTGCTGTTGCCACATGTTGCACCTAATAAAAATGTATCACTATATACACAGAACAGATACCCAACACAATGGTTTCCATACAAGTCTAAGACAAGTTTCAGTGGTTTCACAAACTTCTGGAACAATGAATGAAAGCGGAGCAGTGAGGAGAAACTCAGAGTTTCATGATATCTTTTTGGGACAGGAAGCACAGTGACTGCGTATGAAGCTAAAAGATTGGTTACTGCAGCTGCTCAGTGAAACATAAACCAAGCGTGAGAAGAGAGTTAAAAGAAGTAGAGAACTCAACCTTTCTGAAAAATAAACTATGCATAAAATATCTTTTTTTTGTATTTGCTCATTTTTTTTTAACAGAACTAAGAGGAGGCTTTAGTGCACTCTTTCAGCTGTTATTACTGCTGTATTTTATTATGCTGTAAAATGAGTAAACTGAATTTGGAAGTTCATGAGAACTAAATTGAATTATGAAGGTTTTTTTTTTTTTTTTTTTTTTTTTTTTTTTTTTTTTTTTTTTTAAATAACATTTTGGAAAGATTATTGAATGTGCTGAATTAGGTCGATTATTGAGGAGCAGGAGAACTAACTTTAGACATGACATGGATCTAATGCCCAAGTTAATTGCATCACATTTAGAGGTTTTTACAGTTACTGGATAAATCCATGAAGGCAGATCACTGACATCATTTCCAGTGACTGTGGAAGCACAAGGCTTTAACCTCAAACCATCTGCTGGGAAAATCTAGATTTATTCCTAAAATCTTGACCATGTGTGCCACTAATCTGAAGTGTTTTCTTCTAAGAGAAGAAGCTCGCACCTCCCTCACTGCAGGCAGTTCCCCCTGGTGGAACTGGACCACTTGCAGAATAGTGATTAAGGGGGATTCTTCTCTTAATCTCCAATCACAAAAGAGGATGAAAGTCTGGGGCTGAAAAACCTGTAATACTCAATTCACTTTTATTAAAGTACCCATGTGTCCTCTCCTTTGTTAGAAACTTAAAAACACAATTTAGAATATGTCTTAGAGAATATAATAATATCAAAGGCTCATCTCCAAGAGCTAGACACTTTAAAACAGTGGGTCTCTTAAGTGCTTTAATTAAAATTTCACGAAAATGAATTGGAACACCTCAAACGGAAACTTAAACTAATTCTCCAGTAGTGTGACTGCCTCTGCACGAGCATGTTTCCCACTTGCTTCATGACAAAGCTGAGTAAAGTCTGTTTCAATATTTAGTTCTGCTGTATTTTTAATAACAAGATTGTCCACAACAGAAAAGATGTCAATTAAAAACACATCAACCTCTATAAACTCTGTGTAGGGCTCTCAGGTAAGCACATCACATACCGATAGATCTTGATGATGCAACACTCAGTGTTCTAATGAAATGCTCTTGAGACATAGTGGTAGGTGTCAGACTTTTAGAGTCCCAACAAGTCTTTTATTAATGTGGTAAAACAATTCTTTTACAGTGCTGGTAGCTGCATCAGAGTTAGAGCACTCAACCTTTTGGCCTTCTGATTCGAACTTTCATAAAAGTGATTAAATTAGTAGACAGTTTAAAACTGAACCATAAAGCTTTCATTGGCTCTCAATGTTCTCAAAAATATTTAACTGCCAAGACGAGACCTTAAAGATGCACTGATATATTAAGGCCTTCTAAATATGTTGTGGCACGGGTGGGCAACATTTATTCTCAGAGGGCTAGACTGAACTAGATGCAATATGCATAAGCGCCACACTAGGGGCCAAAAAAAAAAAAAAGACACATATATTGCTGGCAATTTTAAATTAATTTTCTGTATCAGTTTGCTGCAAAATGAACTAAAATGCTGTACTTTTTTTTAAATATAAAGTTCAACTTTGTTTCCAAAAGTTAGTCAAGTAGAAGCCAGCCTTTGTCTAAAACCTCAATGTCAAACAGTGTTTAAATAACAACTTCTGAGTTTCTTTAAGTTTTTAAAGATGCCTTGTTGAGAGTTTTGCACTGGTGAGCAGCAGTCTGTGGCGAGTGAGGCCGTTGTGTGATAAAAGCCATGTGAGATGAATGGAAATACCAGGATGAAGTGTGCATTTCAATACTGTCCTGTTGCTTTTATCTGATCAGGCAGGAAAAGGCAATTCACACATGCAATGAAACACAGCAGCTGACATGAAGGTGCGTGCCCCCATGTCAGTCTCACAACAGTTCACATAAAAGGATTAGTTGTTCACATGGGAGGATGAATCAGATTAGAGAGGCAGGCTAACAGCGCCTGCCCGCTGATCAGACCTTACTGTGACACGCTTATTTTTAATGCAGGCAATACAACATGTGCAAAATGCATACAATATTAATCAGTTATCTCTGGTTAATCGTGTGGTTTTCATCTACAACTCTCAGGGACCTTTCTTGGTGCTTCAGCCGTCAGCATGTCTGAGTTAGTTGTTCATGCTTTCTGGGAATTCGACTGGACTTTTTAGGTCGACCTTCAGCTGCTAGACTTGGCCAGCAGACACTCCCAGCTAGGGGCTGCAGCTTTACTGCTGTTTTGACAGAAGCCACGATCTGCCTTGCTGGAAGGGGGGCGCTTGCTGTGGGTCATGCCTCTGCAGTTGGTGTCTGTGACAGTCTGCAGCAGTCCCAGTGCCAAACATAGTAAAAAAATAACCAAAAAAAAAAAAAAAATGATCCTTTGTAAAATAAATAAATAGCCAGTCTGATGCAAATTATATTTTTATTGCTCCAGATAATTTTAAGATGATCTGCTGGATTCCATTTTTAATCAACACTTGAAATAAAGGAGGATACAACAGCAAGTATAATCAGGTGAACCTACACTAATCGGTATGTTTGCTCTAAGCAGTCTAATGGGTAAAGCCAAAAAAATGTTATATCCTGTAAAGGGGCAAAATTTAGCTGATGGACTGTCACATGTTTTTACAACATAGAGACAGAAAATAAGGAACTAAAGACAAGCTGTCATTTTTATCTAGAAAATGAAAAACAGCAGCAGCTCACAAGACAGTCAGGATGATGGTGGATGGGCTACTTGAAGGTCACAGCATATGTCATCTATTACTCATTTTATTAAATCCTTTATTTAAACAGGTTGTCACGTTTCAGTTGAAGAGCAGACTGGTCGACCTGATACAGCAACTTCAGAAAAGCATGTAAAAAAAGTCCGGTGAGTTAAGGAGGAAAGTCCTGCTTGTTTATGAGACACAGCGATGACAGGAAAGAATCACCTGCGTTTACAGTGATACACAGGTTTTTACATTCTATTTAAAAACAGATAAATAATAGATTTAAAAAGCTATAGTCAACTTTGTTTTGTGCTTGTGAGGCAGAGAGCTGACCCATGATCAGAAGGGGAACACAGCAGCACAGAGCTCTGGCCCTTGAGGGCTGGGATAACTGTTCCACTCCTACTTTCAACAAGCTTATCGACAACTTCGAAGCAAACGCCTTCAGTGAGGTTTCCTGGTTTTACACCAAAGCTAATGAATGCAGTTACAGGAGCATTTTAGAAGATTCTGCAGTTTAAAAAAAAAAACAAACATCTGTTATTGCTTGCTTCTTCCATCAGTTCTACAGACATCTCACCCCTAATTCAACCCCTGCTTTCACCTATCTTTACCTGGTAAGTTTCTATTGATGTTTTGAGTGTTCAACATCGCACAAACACACACACAAAAAACAGCCTCCTCATGGCCAATAAAGAACCCGATGAGCTGTAGAGGTCAGTCTCCCGATTCACATGCACAAACACACACTCTACCTTGGAGGCGGAATTGGACTGCCTATTCCCATCTTAGTTGACCCCATCACTGTAAATATCACCTACAAGGCAAACACAACCACCATGACATTGACCATCCATTTCAAGAACACTTCACTTTTCCTTTAGACACACATTTAGGTCCCTGAAGGGCTGAATGGCTCAGTTTAGAAAGAGCTTTGTGCTTGGGCCGCACCACATGAAATCCCTTCTTGCTCGATGCAACAGTCATAGAACTGCTGCTTTGTGCATTGTGCAACGCTTTTCACTGGTCGTTTCTATCTGTCTTCCTACCCATGGAGGGGGTCTACCCATGCACATCCACCCTCCATCAGTGGCTCCTCGTTGACATAATTTGTTGATATATTACTGGTTAATGGTACCCTTCCATTGTTTGAAAAAAACAACACAAACCATCTCCTATCTGGTTCAGTCAGGTCAAAATTATATGTAGATAGTTTTTAACATATTACTAAAACAAACTCCAATTCAGCAGAGAAGAAAAGCAGAAAGGCCGAAGGCAAGAGACGGAGCTGATTTTAGCATACAATAAAGTTTGCATGCTAAGTTTGCACAAAATATGGCTGTAACACTTTAACAGCATGTGAATGTTTTACCCTGTGGGCAGGAGGAGTTTCTTTTTCCAGCCCGAGAACACTGGCTTTGAGTATGTGCAGGTGAATTAAAAACAAAAGTTTCTAACTTACAGAAACATTATTGGCAGTCCTAGTAGTGTTTGAGGAGATCAGTGCAGTGGTCATCAGGTAAGTAAATCACAGGGGTGTAGATGGATATGGACAATAAGAGCTCCCAAATCTCATTAAAGGTCAAAAAGAATGCTTTGAAGACCTCAATATGTAAATGTCCTTACCAAATATTTTCCAAATGATGAACTTGGGCTTTTATAAATACACCTTATTATTGTTAGGTCACCATGATGAGGTCTGGGGGTAATGTGGGGAGTAACAATAAGTAAAACTTGGAGAAAGAGAAAAAAAAAAAAAAAAACTCACAACAAGGAGACGGCAGCACTGCTATAATAAGGAACCCCGAAACCGAGATGGAGGGAAAAAAGTCCCAACACAAACTAATCGCTCAAACGGAGCACAAAAGAAACAATCAGCCCAAGGACATGCTTCTATGGCCCACAAGCCCACACTACTCACTAGTAGCAAAAATACCTACACGTCCCTTGTTCACATGCCACTTGCAGTGTCCACACTGCTCTCAAACAGTCACCGCTGTAGCTCTCCTTTCATCATTCGCTCTACCGGGCCCTGCACACACTGGCTTTTATAATGTTTGGACCTAAGAATGAGCCCAGGTGCAGACCGGGGAAAACGAGGGACACCTGAGCCCTGGAGAGAGAGAGAAATGGGAGAGTGAGAGGTGGAGGAGAAAGGGGGGAAAAAAAGAAGAGCAGCAACACACACATACAGCCATGCATCTCTACAGTATGTAACACCCCCCCCCCCCATCCAAAATTGTGATTTTAGAAACAGGCATAGATAACAGGGGTGAGGGGAACAGCATAGAAAACTTGTCCATAGGTGCTAACACATCATTATTCACTACACAACAGCGACTATATCGTTAGCACCTTTTTATGCTTGATCATAAGATTGTAACCCTGCACCAGCAAGGCCCTGCGCATCAGTCACTGGTTATGGTTGTGCATCCGATTAAGGAAAACCAAAGGATTGTGATCTGTGAATACTGTGACTGGGGAAGAAGTGAAGCTAACATATACAGCAAAATGCTGCAGGGCCAGAAGTAGGGTCAGTGTCTCCTTCACTACAGCGGAGTAGTTCAGTTGATGGCGTTTAAACTTGATGGAAAAATAGCAGATAGGGTGGTGCACACCCCCATCCCCATCCTGCAATAATACAGCAAAGGCGCCGGTCGTGCTGACATCAATGTCCAGTTTGAAAAGACGAGAAAAGTCGAGAGCAGCCAGCAGAGGGGAACTACAGAGAAGAGACTTCTCTGACTCAGTGGCTACATTCACACTGCAGCCTGAAGTTTCCCAGATCCATTTTTTTTGCCCTTATGTGACCTGTATCTGATCTTTTCATGACAGTCTGAACAACACAGATCCGATTTTTACAAATGCGACCCAGGCCACTTGGATATGTGGTCCTAAATCTGACACGTATCTGATCTTTTCAAATGTGACCTGTGTCTGTACGGCCAGGTCACATTCATCCGACCTGTACGTCATTGACACTCGACAAACATCACTATTCTGCGTCCTGATCCATGTTTACTTCATGTTAACACTGAGCACGCTCGCTACGTGTGCCGTCATTGTGTCCTCTACCGCTCCTGCACAACACTTAAGTTTGCAGTTCAAGTCGCATATATTTGGAAATATGAACGACCACGCAGAAAAAAATCGGATTTCACAAAAAAATCGGAATTAAGCATTCAGGCCTGCAGTGTGAACGTAGCCAAATGCATGCTGGCATTCTTCAGACCAGATAAAGGCTATGATCGGACTACATAACTTGATCAACAGAGCCACTATGGTAAAGTTTGGGTTTTTTTTTCTTTTTTTTGTATCTGTAATGTAACACTTACATATACATTATAAAGCAGTGCAATAATCCCTATAACAAAATATTTGATGCCTCCATAAATTTCATTGAAACATAGCAGGTTTCTTAATTCAGCCCAGTCAGACTCAAAATAATGTCAGCCAGTGCAGAGGTTCTAATGAAATATAACTTAAAAAATGATGTCTTTAAGGTAAACCATTACAGGATTAAATACACTCCAATAATCAGACTAAGTGCCACATATGGTGTGAAGAACATATTCCTTCATTATATGAATATTCTTACCTAATAATACAAAAGGAATTATGTTTAATTAAACTTGAAGGAGAGCCGAGAAAAAAAAAATGTCACAGTAACTGCTGTGTTGTATAACTGTACAAATATAAAAAGTAACAGAAGCACATGAGACACAACACTGATTTCTCATCTTTCTCTAAGATTTCCTCTGGGCAGCGAAGATTCAAATCTATCTTGCCAAAGAATTCATTTTGTCAGTGCTCAGCACCTCAGTGCTGGTGCAAGGTGCCCTCTGTCTCTGTTTGTAGCTTTTGCCGTGCTGGACGGATGGACACAGGCTTGGACCTGCACATCACACTGTGCGCATTGTCCTTTCTGAAGATACAGTCTGTGTCAACCTTTCTCAAAGTGAACACAAACTGTTGAGCTCCCTTGTTTGTGCTGTGTACTAGAACGGGCTTTGTTGATATTGCAGCTAAGCCCTGTCCATTTATAATGTGATTTACTCAAACATTGTAAAAAGACTGCTGGTTTGCAAAAGCAGACGTGGCTTCCTGTTTTAGCCCACACCCACTTTTTAGTCATACTGCTGCTGTCTAACAGATGCTCACATCTTTCTGCCCTATCAAGATAAAAAAAAAAAAAAATGATCCTGTCATTCTTTTCATCCTGCCTGTCATGAACTGCTCTGTGGATCGTGGATTGCTTTATTCTGAACGCCAATGCAGGAGATAGAAGCAAACAGGATGAGCTTTTAATGGTGCTGAATTCAGAGAGTAGCAAAGTTAACAAAAAGGAGAGCAAAGCCAGGGAATTCAAGTGTGCAAGAGACACTAGTAATATTGGTACAGGAAGCACAGGGAATGCAAACACCCAGGAAACATTGGGAAGCACCAGGAAACCAGCACTAAGAAACACACAGATGTGAGGGATAATAAACAAAGGACAAAGACTTTGTTTATTGTCCCTATACAAGCAGTAATGAGGGAAGAGGAAACAGGTGGGGAGCACAGCTGAAGACAACATAGTGAGACAGGGGGAAGTGAAACTCCCAGGACACATCACCAAAATAAAACAGGAAGCAAATTACAGCTAAAAAAGGGAGCAAGACTGACTTTACTAACTGAAAGACAAACACAGAAACAAGAGTGATGGAAGAAACAGAAGAGACACACAAAAGGGAACTAACTAAATATAAACCTAAAGTCATCAGTAACTGAAGATAAGAACTGAAGGCACAAATAACACAACCATAAAGAACCTGCACAAAGCATTAGAAGACAACAAGACTCATAAGTAACATAACCAAAGCAACCACTGCAGAATCACTCCTCCAAACCCAAAGTAATAATGAACGCATAGAAACTCAAAACCATGACACTGTGTATCTTTGCCCATCCCTGTTGGACAGATCCTTGGTTTGATGATGATGGCATTTATGAGGTATGTACTGCTTACTTTGACTGGATGAATATGACTTTCCCGCAAAAGAAATACATGCAGTAATTCAATTCAATTCAATTCAATTCAATTCAATTCAATTCAATTTTTATTTATATAGTGCCAAATCACAACAAACTGTCGCCTCAAGGCGCTTTGTATTGTGGGTAAAGACCCTACAATAATACAGAGAAAACCCAACAGTCAAATTAATCTCAGTATCCTGATATCAGTTCAGTATAGTTATACTCACCATCGTGATTCAGAAAAATACTTCAAACACCTTCACTCAAGTTCCCCTGCTTGTGCTTGCAAAGCACAAAAACTTTCATCTTACACACAAATCAGTTGTCTGCTTGTACACCAGAAAATTTCATATCCTTAAATTGGTGCAGGAAGGATCTGGCTCTGTGTTGTTAATTCATGCCCCTTTGTAGTGGTTATGTGTTTGGTGAAGATAAATTTTAATATGACTTTCCTGCAAAAGACATGCAGTAATTGATTTCACTATGCTGATGACACGCTACTGGAGCTCATCCATCCACACATAGGAGGTATTTTAAATCAGATAATTCTTTACATACTAAAGTTATTTTTTTTGTCCTCATTATAACTTCACATACAGTGCAGAGATTCCATATTATGTTTTGTTTTCAACACAGGCCTACTGAAAACAATAAAAGGGGTGTGGCCTCATTTCAGTCTACAGACATTGACTTAATTAGTGAAAACATCTCATATTGATTTTCTTGTAAAAAAAAATATATTTAACAATTAGTTTTGTAATGCTGTTCTCAGCATGACATTAGCGTACTTGGCACTGTGATTCACTTTTCAAGTCACTCCTACTTTTATTTATTATTTACTGGGGAAAACATGTCTCTGTGACTTCCCTGCTGTCATGAGGTACTGTGTGGGTGGCGGACAATCTTACAGACCCAAATGCAGACATGTGGAGGCTGAAGTCAAACTCAAAGTGAGCATTTTAATGCTGAAGTTCGGAAGTCCAAAACCTAAAATACAAAGGCAGGGCCAGGGAATCCAAAAGTCTGAAATCAGTAGGTAAACAAGCACAGGAAAAACAGAGCTAGAGGAACACAGACCTATGGGGACAATGCAACAAAGGACAAGAAGAGACTGTCCAAGACCCAGGGACTATGACTTGTTCTTATTTGATGTGAAGCATCTTTTTATTTCATGTTGAAAGGTGGAATTTATATACTTACTTACAAACGAACACTTAATGACTTATCTCATAATAGTGATGAGATGGACACAAAAGAGATTAAAGGAGACCGAGCAACTCGCACTTTGATGGGCCCTCTGCAAATCCCATGATTCCTGAGGCCGCCATTTGTATTTGTCTGTTAGAACTACAGCTTCCATTGATTTCTTTTTTTTTTTTTTTACATTTTTGGCCACAGCAGCTTTTGTTGGCAGTGGAGAGAGACAGGAAATGGGGGAAAGATACAGGGGAAGACACACAGGCAAACTGGCGACAGGCCAGGACGTGAACCCGCGCCGCCTGCACCGCAACGTGGCATATGTATGTGGTCGCCGGCTTCACCACTAAGCCACCCAGGCGCCCGATTCCTTTGATTTCTGACTGACAAAGAGAGGCGAGCGACCAATGCTGTGAGTCACCGTATCAGCACGTGTGAATAGTGATCAGTTGACTTCAAGTTTATTTCTTTCTTCATCTTATTTATCCTATCCATCATGAGCTAAATTTTTAAGAACAGAATATCAATCAAGTCCTCACAAGTAATCGTAGTATGAATATTCTTGTCGTCTATGTCACATACTCATCTGTGAACCAGCCACAAAAGCAGTGATTCAGAGACAAGAGATTAATCTCAGTAATTTGTGTTGCACGTACATGCCTATACATATCACACTGGTTCTGTGTTATACTGCGTGTGCACTGTACATGTATTGTGGTAGTGACATTTGCATACATGCATAAACACAGTTGGTATTGGCAGTCGTACGGACATGATTATGGGAATTATAATTGAATCTCTCCTCTGCACCTCAAAACACTGCTGCAATCCGAATGAATCGTTTATGTTGTTGAGAGTAGGAGATCTCGTGTGTGTAGGCTTGTGGTAATTATAAAGATCCAGTGTTTGACAGCTCTGAACAGACAAACAAATATAGCAGACACTCAGCCGAGTACACTTTAGGTGACGTGACAGGTCTAGGTGTTCATTCTGCCTTAATCTCTTGTCTCTGGTACACAATATAACCAAGCCTGATAGAATTGTATAAGATACTCTAAATCAAAGAAACCCATTCATAAAAACTTTCAGTCAGATATATATTTTGTTGTTCTTCAAGTTTAAGTTCACACAATCTTGTAACTGCAGTCCAACATATTTTATATAAAGAAAACTGGTCTCTGGGGTGACTAGTTACTAGTTAGATGTGACAGCACTCTTAGATTCTCCAGTTTTTAGTGGAACTGCATCTTGTTCTAACAGCATCTTGTGTTTCATCTATACTTTTATGCATCATGACTTTCAATCTTATCATTTTTCTAAGCACAGACTTATTACTGTCTATCATTTAAAAGGAAGCATAATTTCTCCAATCATTTATGTAATGGCAGATGTCAGAAGAGGTGGATATCTTAATTTAGCATTAAAAATTCTCTCTGGGGATTTCTCCCTAAGATGTGGTGATTGGCAGGACTGAAGCAAAAGACATTTTTAGATTTTCTTTTCTTTTTTTGGCTTGATCCAATTTTAAGTCAAATGTTCAAAGCCTCCCCTGGGTGATTCTCTATCAGTCTGTCTGCTTACAGTAAGTACAGTTGTCTCTTAGACCAAGAGCAATGGCTTCATATGGTGATAAAGTGAGAAAGTCCATTAACAGCAAGGAAAAGTTGGAGGAAAATTAAGGCCAAACCACAAAACTAAACACGACTTTGTTTTTTGGAGTTCAAGGAAGCATTCTTCTAATATCTGTAAATATGTGAAGATTTTGTTTTCTACTTTGAAAATTTTAATCCCTTTAAAAATATTTTTATTTCAGATTTATTTTTGATAATTTACGAAGACTAAACTTTTAGATTTTGTTTTTTGTTTTTCTAGAAGCTACTACTTAGCTACCGTGGTTAGCACGCTAGGTAGACAGTAATTCAATATGAAAATATGCTTAAAGCCAAAAATATTTACCAGAGAAACAGAGTATTCAAATCATTAGTGTCATTTAGTACCAAATGCTGAAAAAGATTAAATAATACTCACTGTTAGTTAAATTGGCCACACACATGTATGCAACTTCATTTTAAGCCTTATTACAATTTAAACAGATGAGATATATAATTTTATATAAACAGTTTAATTTATAACTTAAAAACCACAGCAAACAGAAAGTACAGAAAATGTAGAGACTAGCTGGTGAACACGGTAGATCATTTAGTAGCTATTTTTGAGAGTTATTCTGATAGTAGTTATTTTAGATCCCTTTAGTAGGGATCAGAAATGAAGCTAGAAGAGAGTGAATACTGGACCTACATCCATTCAACATCCATGTGGCTGATGAAGTAGCAATCAGTGGGGTTTACATCAATAACATAGGGTTAATCCACTGATATACTGTACGTCCATTCAAGGCTACTTGTAGTGTCTTTGAATAGAACAGATTCTGAGATGGGGCTGTTTCTGCATCTCAAGGGTTGTCAGATAATTCAGAGGATTTGGGCTCTTCTCTAATTTACACTTTACTCAAGTCCACCTGTAGTTCTTCAGGGCGTACACCTCTTTGCCCACCTCTCATTTTTTACTTCCTCTGTGAGTATCTCTCAACTGTTTTCATAACGCTAACAAGTTCTTCAGACTTAAGTGTCTATTTCAAATATGCACTCCACCTCAAAAGAGACACTTTCTGTTGCCTCTTTTCATTTTCAAGGTGAAGTGTTCCGCATACATTTTTATGACATGTTCATTTTAATAAAAGAAAACATAAGCAAGCCTAAAAGTCAACCTGGGGAAAAATATCTTTGTGTGAGTTCATTAGATCAGTTTTAAGCGTACTCACATGTCTTCTTAGTGTAGACGAGTACCTGGAAGAAGGCATTAGAGGTATCCCCTGAACTCCTACAACAAAGCATTTGAGAAAGCTTAACAACCTCTATTACTTCCCAAGAAAAAGCTGTAGACCTAGTGGGCATAGTTAATTAGAAAACCACACCTATTTTCAGTCTGAATGCCATTCCCTTCAAAGTAATCCATTTATGCAGCTTAACACCTTTCCAGTGCTGTTGCTATTTTTAGATAGCTCCCTTGAGGTCCAGTTCTGATCATTCTGATGACCCTTCAACTTGAATTTCACTTTGGGGTAAAGGACAAAATTGCAGGGAGCGAAATCTTGGTGAGTAAGGTGGGCGCTGAGCAACAGTTGTGTTGGTGTGGATGAATAAAGTATCCCTCAATATTCAGAGTAAGCTCACAGTGGTACAACAGCATGCACCACAGTTCAGTCTGTGCTAAATATTCTCCTTCCAAAGCTTCAAGCCGGAAAACATCCACATACATCCTCATCACCGTATAGGGCAGATGCAAGGTTGAAAAAAATTAAACATAGGTAAAAATGAATGGCTGGCACACTGCGGAGCTCCAGTTTCCTTATTTATTGCATCTAGTAGTGTATAACATTTCAAACACACCTGTTCTTCATCAGACAATGAAACACAGGGCAGCACCACCTTAACCATTGTGTTCCCACCGGTGTGCGATGTGAGTCATCCGGTTTGGAATGACCCCCAACAAGCTTTGCCATAAGCGGTACTGTGGGACCTGGCATTAAACTACGTGTGATGTGTCACATGACCATGACCAATGGCAATAATATCCAAACAGAACCTGATCCTATATAGGGCAAACATTAAGAAACAAGCTACAAGTAATACTGTACATATTGCCTTGGCATGAGTCAGAAAAATCAGTGTCTAGAAAGACAAAAAGGAAACAAGAACAAGTAAAGCTTCCCAGCGTAATACTAGAACTGTCTTACCCTTCGGGATAAATTCTCCTTTCCTTTTGCAGCTGTTATAAATGTGCTGAACATGGTAGTGCTGGGTGCATTACAAACACAGCATCAGAATTATTTTTTGTTATTGTCAAGTTCAGGACAACATCTTACTACTACCACTGTAACTGTCCAGTGTGTATATAAGTAACAGTTAGTTTTACCTTAATTCCCTCACAGGGAGGATTAAATATATTATGTGGGCCTGTGTCCATTTACATTTGAATATGCTGACAAAGTATTCAAACACAAGACATTTTGTAAAGGTGCATCAAACGTGCATACACTTATACAGAAGCTCTGGAGCAGGTCCTCAACATTGATTTCTTTTCCAGCTAAATTATTTAATCATTAAACCAGTATAATATCACAAATATCAATTTTATTTCCCTCAAACTTAAACTGACACCTTTAAATATGACATCTGCTTGACCACAGCTCAAATAAATTCAATTTGTAATTATTTAAAGCAATGAAAGCTAATCCTTTAATTTGTGAAGGTGGCCCTAAATTTTTTTTTCCCTTGACAAATGACTGCTCAATTAGCAAACTGAATGATTCATTATATGGAAGAAAAAATATGTTCAATTTAATCTCATTAGTTAGGCTCTACTATGAATTTAATGGGTTTTAATAATATTTGGCTGCACAGATTGAGTTTGTATTAGTATATAAAAATAAAGCATAGTGCCTAATCATATAAATAAGACACTAGAACCAGGCTGGATGGGTTAGTAGCATGTTCGTCATAACAGGACTGCTTAGTAGTTCCATGCAGTGTCTGGGAGACTTTCCCAATCCTGCCTGTGCTGACATCTGTTGACACCCCTGCCAAGGAAAGATCCCTGAAGGACCATTGCTTTCAACTGCAGCAAGCAAATTTTTTTTTTTTTTCAAAGCAGACCTATTCAAGGTTTTCTTGATTTATCTGAAACCAGGCCTCTCAGCACTCAAGCCAGTTCTTATTGTTGGCCCTTACTGCCAGTTGAAAATGGAGATGAGAGGCTGAGAACTTTGCAGGCAGAATTCACTTTATTAAACTTAAACATTCAAAATGTATGCTGTCTCAAACTGTGCATAACCCCAAAAAAGTCGGGACACTGTTTAAAATGTAAACCATCCATAATGTCCCAGAGGTGTTCTATTGGATTTAGGTCAGGCAATCGTGGGGGGCCAGCCAAGAGTATCAACTGATTCATCCTCCAGGAACTGCCTGCACACTCTCACCACAAGAGGCCGGGGCTTGTCGTGCACCAGGAGGAATCCAGGACCCAGTGCACCAGCGTAGGTCTGACAATGAGTCCAAGGATTTCATCTCATCTCATTTGTAATATTGTAGGGCCTTTACCTTACCATATAAAACACCTTGAGGTGACTGTTTTTGCTTATTGTTTGTTTGTTTGTTTTAATTTGATGCTATATTAATAAAATTAAATTGAACTGAACTAAAATTGAAATCTCAATACCTAATGGCAGTCAGGGTGCCATTGCCTTAGCTGTACAGGTCTGTGCATCCCTCCATGGATATGCCTCCTGAGACCATCACTGACCCACCACCAAACCAGTCTTGCTGAATGATGTTTCAGGCAGTGTAACATTCTTGATGGCTTCTCCAGACCTTTTCATGTCTGTCACATGTATTCTGTGGCAAATTCCAGTTGGGCTCCACGGCGCTGGGCAGTGAGCACAGGGCCTACTAGAGGATGTCAGACTCTCAGGGCACCCTCATGAAGTCTGTTTCTGATTGGTTGGTCAGAGACATTCACACCAGTGGCCTGCTTGAGGCCATTTTGTAGCTCTGGCAGTGCTCATCCTGTTCAAAAGAGCAGATACCAGTGTTGCTGATGGGTTAAGGACTTTCTACAGCCAGTCAGACTGTCCAGCTCTCCTAGAGTAACTGTCTGTATCCTGGAATCTCCTCTATGCCCTTGAGATTGTGCTGGGAGACACAGCAAACCTTCTGGCAATGGCACATATTGTGCCATCCTGGAGGCACTGGACTAGCTGTGCAACCTCTGTAGGGTCCAGGCATCGCCTCATGCTAACAGTAGTGACACTGACCCTAGCCAAATACAAAAGTAGTGATAAAACTGTCAGAAAAGATGAGGAGGGAATAAATGTCAGTGGCCTCTGCCTGTAAAACCATTCCTGTTTTGAGAATTGTCTCATTGTTGCCCCCTAGTGCACCTGTTGTTAATTTCATTAATATCAAAGCAGCTGAAACTGATTAACAACCCTCTTTGCTACTTAACTGACCAGATCAATATCAAAGACGTTTCACTGACGTGATGCTAAACTCTGATTAAAAAGTGTTCCTTTAATTTTCTTTGAGCTGTGCATACAGGGTAATGTAGTTAGATAAAATATGAATAATTACTGCAGGGCTGAGCGGGTCACAGATGGGATTTTGAGCTGGAGCAGAGCGGGCAGAGTCTGATGTAATGTGTGGAGAACCGGTTGGGTTGCTGACTGTGCAGAACAGCAGAACTGAGTAGAGAATCCAGAGTGTGGAGAAATTATATAAGCAAATAAAGAATAAAGGCCAGGACTGTTGAGCAGATAGTACCCCATGTGAGACCGCAATGGAACAATGTCCCTCACCTAAAAGAACAGCAACTGGTCTCATCAGTTAGTCATTTACAGACCGTTGTTAAAAGAAGAGGGGATCCTACACAGTGGTAAATATGGCCCTGTCCCAACTTTTTTGAGATTTGTTGCTGCCATTAAATTCAAAATGAGCTATTATTTTTCTTAAAACGCACATTTTCTCAGTTTAACCATTTGATGTTTTTCTATGTTTTATGCAAATAAAAATTTGGTTTATGAGATTTGCAAATCACTGCTTTTATTTACCTTTTACACACCATCCCAGCTTTTTTGAAAATGGGTTTGTACTTTGTGTCTTGCTTTATTTATTGAAGAAAGTCCACAAAAATAATCAGTGGTTATTCCTGGCCACTTTGACTTTTCATTAACACCACTTTAAGCTAAGTGAGTTCCACAACTCACAGCATCACGCACACCAAATATTTAAATGCTTCAGAAAATAAATCATGCTCACGTTAAGATTTCAGTGTGGACACTAAGCCTAGGATCAGGAGTTTTTCATAGCGAGTAATCCAAAACTTACAGCAACAAATTAATGATTAATCTCATGGATGGATCTTATACATTCTCTTGGCTAATGTTTGCCATATGATGGCTTTTGTCTTTGCTCTGTCTTTGGCCTTCAACACAATCTTATTAAGGAAAAACTTAACCCTTAAATCCTACATCTTCCATGTGCTAATGTGTTTATATTAGCTTTACCACAGTTCTGTAGCTAGCAACCATGTAGCACATCATTATATAGCAACTAGCCCACTTTCTCTAACCCTCCAAATATTGTTGCTACTGCATTTAGTTTTCCATGTTTGTTTCTGCCTAAAGTTACAGCAGAGCTATACTTTTTACTTTTGTATAAATACTTCAGTCAGAACATCATTTTAGATAGAAACTAGCTAGCTAACATCCTGCTAAATTCTAACTTTAGTAAACCTCATAAAAACCCCTTTTTTCATGGATGCCTGTATGTTAAACTTTATTGTAAAACCTGGGAAAACAGCCACACTGATCATTTTACTGGAGCTGAAAGAATTTGGACCATTTTGAACTCTTGGTGGTTTCCCAGTTTTTGATTGCTTTTAGTGTTGAAGGAAGCTTTAAAGGAGCATTTGGACCTGGAAATAGCTAAGTCCAGAAAGCACATGTAGACTCAAATGCACACTTGAATGTCCTCGAGAGTATAAAGAACTGGTCCCGTGCTCCACGGCCTGGACAAAAACCATATTATTCCTCCTGAATCCAAGGTTTGACTAACAGATGGACTCACCTCTCCAGTACCCTGGTATAGACCTTCACAGAGAGGCTACAATTATAATACACCCTCTGCTTCCCATTCTTAAAAATGGTAACCAACACTCCAGTCTGCCAGTGGCACCACCCCAGATCTCCATGCAATGTTGTAGAGGCATTTGAACCAAGACAGCCGTATAAAATCCAAGGTCTTTTAGGAGCTCAGTGTGGACCTCATCCACCCCAGGGCTCCTGCCACCAGTCAGTGACCTCACCCCCAGTGATGGGCAAGTCATCTCCCTTGTCCCCAGATGTCGCTTACAAGACATGTCAGTGGGATTGAGGAGATCCTAGAAGTATTCCTTCCACTGCTTGACAATATCCTCAATTGAAGTTTCAAGTAACTAACACTTTAATAACACTACAGCTGTGCTTTCATGTCCGTCTAATATATTCTGCTGTCTGAAATACATTTTCCATCTAAATGTTGTACAAATAACACATTTTGAGAAAATAAGCAAAAGAGCTCCATCCATTACTAAAGCAAAGTCACATGCTTCCTGCATTTACCATAGGTATTTGAAGAGTTTGTTTCCACTGCATCACATTTTGATGTGGAAAAGTTCAGCATTATTAGTGAATACAAACAAGTGGCATTGCCTTTGTAAATTTAACACACATGAATGACAAATGCAGCCTGTGTGACTCTGTTTAACATATGTAAGCGAGTGTCTTATCTGTGAGCGATTTAGTGAACATAAACACCTTTCAATGTGCCACCATCTAGTCGTGTATGCGCTTACTTTCTTGATGTTGCTTTAGACTACTACAGCAAAGTGATGGATGACAACTGCCTCAAGCTCACATTGACTTTTTACTGTGCTACTTCACACTGTCACCCTCATGCCTCACCATGTGACATCAGAGCACTTTATATTCATTCACGTCAGTCCCTTCCAGCCTTATGTATGTTGGAAATACACACATAGCTGTGTATATGTCTATTAGATTTCAGGTTTCAATTGTTATTTCCTGCCTCCTACCCGGGTTTGTGTGTACGTGTGTCATCATCAAGGCTAGATGCAACCCACTTGTAAACTATTTAACCCTGAAGCAAATGTGGAACTGAAAGGCAGCTTGTCAACGTATGACTGCTTACTCCTGCTGCTGGCTCTTGTATGTAGGTCCTCAGCGCTGCATGACAGCTGCACTGCTACAGAGTCATGCTTACAATGTTACTGCAGGAAATCTAGCTCTGCTGAAGACAGAGAGAAAAAAAGATCAGTGTGGCTGCAAATGCAACATTAATATGATTAGTTCTTCTAGCCATAACTTCGGTTTGGGGTCATGTTGATTTTTCACTTGGTATCCTTGGATTTTCATGAGCTGACAGAGACAATTAATGCCTGTCCAGACTGCCAAAATAAACCTTGATTTATAGTTAATTGTTGAATTCCTGTAGATCTTTTTTTTTCTACATTTGTACTGACATACCATATTGTTTGCATTATGCTGCCATTATGAGTGAAACAATATTATAACCTATATGCTATCATCCATACCTTCTACACACTGTTACAGAAAGGTTAGCAGTGTCTGAAGGATTCATACAAGTCATCCAAAACTGACATGAAACTGCAGTACACCCATCTACATCAAGTTGAATCCATCGAGTACCCTCAAAGGACAGATGTAGCTTCTAAGGGACAGTAGAGGGTGGCTCCTCTAATTGCTAAAAGGCATATGGTTGTATAGAAATCTGTGAAAATGGCTGTTAACTCAGTAAACACTTTAGTGACGGATTTATGGGTTCAATCACTAGTTTCATGCCTTACTAAATATAACATGATGTTTATTTTATAAGTTATGGTGTCCAATAGCATCCAGAAAGATGCTAATGCAGGGTATGCTAGCCTGTGAGCATGCAGTGGGTTTGAGTATTGAGCAGATTTGACTAAGACGGCAATGGCAAAAATGCTCAGATAGCTTTACAACTGGAATTCACTAACCAGTGGGTGACATCATGGCAGCTATGCCTATCTTTTACGTACAGTCTATGGTTGCATCCTTGTTTCAGTGAATTTATTGTCACTACAGACATTAATTCCCCATTTGTATAAATGGCTGCTAAACTGGCTGATCTTGGTAATATTCCTGAACGGCAGTTGTGTTTTTAAAACCAATGAGTAGCTCCAGTTTTCCATCCACAGCATTCAAAATGCTAAAAATATGTCCACACAAGTATCATGAGCACTCCAGCACTTAACAAGGTGATTTGTGTAATTTGTAACATTTTTAAAAGTAGCTTCTTAATCAGGCAGACCCCATCTACTCGATCATTGGGACAGGACTCCTGAAAAGAAATGAGGAAGAAAAAACAATACAAAACAGCACGAGAGAGGTCCAACAAGGACAAGTGACCATCATTATTTCTCAATGCTGCATAAAGCTCAAGGGGACAGGCTGTCCTATGCACTCTGCATTTCTGCTTTCCTATACTTCCTTCTATCATTGCACCTCCTCCTCTTTATCACTCTCTCTCTCTTTTAGCTACGGAATAGCAAAGCAACACATTAAATAGTCTTTGAGAGGGAATACCGCGAACAAGACTACCAATAGAGGCTTATAGCATAAGGCTGGCACGAAAGAGGGAGATTAAAGTCGTCTTGCAACTTACCCTCTCTGGCCCTGTGTTGATTTAAATGGAGGGAGTGAGAGGTAAGAGAATTGCAGACCGAATGAGATCAAATGAGAACGGGGAATGGGGAAATAAATAGATAATCAGGAAGAGAGGGGAAGGGCAGAGATGCAGACTGATACAGGTGTAGGCACTCTGGAGGTCCCATGTTTTTATTATGTGCTTGCCTTAAAGCTGCCAAATATCTGAGGAAAGTTGAGGGAAAAGTTCAGATTTTCACAACTCAAAGTCACAAGACAACCTTGGTAGTAATCATATTTTATTTTGAAATTGATATTTTGAATGATGAATTTGCCATATAGCAATAAATTGCACTCCCTGTAAATGTAGGTGCAAGGTTTTGGAAAGGAGAAAAATGGGGTGGCTCTGGCTTCCTGCATAAAATCAAAGTCAGTG
This sequence comes from Archocentrus centrarchus, assembly GCF_007364275.1. Lineage (NCBI taxonomy): Eukaryota > Metazoa > Chordata > Actinopteri > Cichliformes > Cichlidae > Archocentrus > Archocentrus centrarchus. The sequence goes on along the minus strand of NC_044355.1, from coordinate 28,745,567 downwards.
CTTTTAAAACCTTTTTAAGGTCTCAGTAAATAAAAATTAAGATTAAACAATTTGATACTATACTCGGGCTTTTACTACCAAGCTGTAACTATTATTTGGATATAAAAAACAGAACAGGGCAGTAATCCCTACAGCACAATATTTGATGCTTTTCTTTGTCACACATGACAGTAAAATGAATCGCTTTGATTTTTAGACTGTGGATCAGACAACATATGGAATGAGGTCAATATTTACTCTATAGACTTTCCACTAGTGTATTGACTGTCCATTGTAGCTAAAATATGACACCCAGGCTGTCATATCATGAAGTTTGCAGATGATACAGCAGTTGTCGGATGCATCACTAACGATGAGTCAGGCTATAAGCAGGAGGTGGAACACCTGGAGGGTTGGTGCAGAGAGAACAATCTCTTCATCAATGTGACAGAAACAAAGGAGATGATCGTGGTCTTGAGAAGGATCAGACCCCCCCTCCTCCCCCTGCACATTGGAGGATCTGCGGTGGAAGTGGTCCCCAGCTACAGGTACTTGGGTGTACTCCTGAGTAACGACCTCAGCTGGGGCAACAACACTTCCAGTCTGATCAGGACGGCACACCGGTGGCTCTACTTCCTCAGGAGGCTGAGGCGCTCTGGACTCAGAAGTTCAGTCTTCTCCTCAGTCTACAGATGTGTGGTGGAGAGCGTCCTTGGCTCCTGCATCACTGTGTGGCACGGAAGCTGCTCTGTGGCAGAAAAGTAAGCTCTGCAGAGGGTGGGGAAGGCTGTACGGAGGACTGTTGGAGTCAATTTCTCCACCACCGCTGACATTTACACCACCAGATGCAGGGAAAGGGCCACCTGGATCCTGAAGGACCCCACACACCCAGGCTGAGGAGCATCAAGAGTAGGACCACCAGACTGAGGAACAGCTTCTTCCCTGAAGCTGTAAGAATGTTGAACTCTGGTGGGGCTGTGTAGCTGCATTGCCCTCCCTCCATCAATCCCTGCACACACTCATGCTGCTGTTATGGCACAACTATCACTGCTGTGGCACCAAGTGTCACTAACTTTACTCAGTTCAGATGGATTATTGTATGTTGTTTATATTTATTCGGTCATATATATGCATGTGTGTGTGTGTGTATATATATATATATATATATATATATATATATATATATATATATATATATATATATATATATTAGGGCTGCAACGATTCATCGATTAACTCGATTAAATCGATTCTAAAAATTTATCGACACAAATTTACTGTGTCGATGCTTCGTTTAAACTCTGCAGCACTCAGCTGTCTCGGTGTAAGCGGCGCTCCTCACTAGCATTAGCAGCATTAGAGCTCCGTCGTTTTTTTGTGGGTTTATTGGTGGCTGGCAAACCAACATAGAACTGCATTACCGCCACCTACTGGACTGGAATGTGAATCACTCACGTACACACACGCACACATTCTAAAAAGCTCTCCGTCGCTGCGATTGATTTCCTTTAACAGAGTGGATCATCACTAGAGTTGCCACCTGTCTCGTAAAATACAGAACCCCGTATGTTACGGGACTCCGTGGAATACGGCTCCGTAACATGCCGTGTTCCGTACTTTACGGGACGGGTGGCAACTATCGCTGACATGCATTTCCACGCCTCCACTGCTCTCTGTGTGTCTGTGTGTGTTGTACTCACTGAGAATTTCAGCTGCTATTTTTGTCTTTACTTCAGCTGTAGCTACCAGAACTGGTTTGCTAGCGAGCGCGGGCCATTAGCACTAGCGATGGTTCGGTACCGGAAGGCCCGCCCCCCAGGACCGAGGGGCTCCTTCAAAATATTTTTTATACTTTAATCCCTTATTAGTGACTAAATATAGACCTGCAGTAGAAACGTATTTTCGAGAATGCTTGTGAATACAAAGCATTACACCATTACTCACACATGCGCCATGGCTCCCGCAGCCACTAGTTTTTCAAAACACTCATAGCAGGCAGCGGTTTTAACTGCGCAAGCGCAAAGAGGCGAAGCTGTGACGGTGAGCTCAAGTAGTGAAAAAGAAAACGTTTTTCCAGCATCCAAAACAGCAGCTTTTTCTTTTAGTAACCACCATTAAATCTGTGAAACAGCTGGAGGTCCTTCATCAAGCACCTGATCAGCAAGTGTTAAGGTGAAGAAAAGAGAACGTTGTAGCTGCTCCATCCACCGCTGTTCACAGTCGAAAAACTGCAGTACGGAAGTTAAAATATGCAGATAAACTGTTAATAAAAAAAGTATTTCTTAGCCGATTACTCGATTAATCGATGGAATAATCGATAGAATACTCGATTACTAAAATAATCGTTTTATGCAGCCCTAATATATATATATATATATATATATATATATATATATATATATATATATATATATATGTGTGTGTGTGTGTGTGTGTGTGTGTGTGTGTGTTATGTGTGTGCATAAGTTTGGGCACCCCAAAAGAAAAATGACATCAATATTTAGTAGATCCTCCTTTTGCAGAAATAACAGCCTCTAAACTTTTCCTATAGCTTCCAATGAGAGTCTGGATTCGGTTTAAAGTTTTTTGGACCATTCTTCTTTCCAAAACATCTCCAGTTCAGTCAGGTTTGATGGTTTCTGAGCATTTAAACCACACCACAGATTTTCAGTAATATTCAGGTCTGGGGACTGAGCTGGCCATTCCAGGACGTTGTACTTTTTCCTCTGCATGAATGCCTCGGTAGATTTTGAGCAGTGTTTAGGGTCGCTGTCCTGTTGAAGTATCCAGTTTCAGGCGCGTTCTAGCTTTAATAGTTGTGTTCAAACATTGTCTCAGATTTCAATGTGAAAAAAAATAAAGCCCGATGAAGCTAAAATTCCACAGCAGTCGTTACATATGTTCAAACTTTGGAAGATTAATTTCTTTTTTTTTAATGTAAATCAGAGATGGTTGAGAAAAAATATTCATAAAATTTGCTGATTTGAGATGGAATGACCCATTTATTTAAAAATAATAATAAAATTACTGCAAACCAAAAAAAAAAAAAAAAGAAAAAAGTTGGCAGTTGGTTGGAAGTCTGTCGAGCGTATTTTCAAGTAACTGCTTGTGCCCTCTAATTCGTTGCATTTGGATCCCTCTATCAGCAGAGAGCATGGCAATTCTGCAGTGGAAGGGCAGCATTTCTAGAGAACCTTCCATTAGGACTGAAATGTACCAAAACTAATAGAGCTAGGCTACTGAACATCAGTACTGCTGAGTATCAATGTATATAAACTCTACAAGCACCTGGAAAGAATGTTGCCACCCTCTTCAGTGAGATGCACTTTGAATTACCCACAGGACCCTTATTCATTTAAATTCTCACAGACAAGTTTAGAAAAGTGGAAGTTCAATATATTGTTCCCTCCAAAAAGCAAAGAGCAAACATCCTCAACAAATTCAGTTGGTTAAAGTATAATACATAAAAAAAATATATAAAGGCGTAAATATTTTTTATGTATCACAAAAAAATATATGGGGGGCATAAAGAGGGGAGAAAATGCTTCTTCACAGGATTCTTTCAGAGAGCTGTGCTGCTGTTCTTCTTGTTTCTGCATGGAAGGATTTGATGCTTCATTTTTCAGAGAGTACATAAGACGCAGGCAAGAGTGAGTATCTAGGTCTTAAAACTAAAAAGGTCATGATGAAGTGCAGGTACATAAAAAGTTCACGGCCGGGATTTAAACTGTGCTTTAAGTAAAAATAGTGAACCATGATTTGAAGTACAGCAGACTTTTGGCTTAACTTGATTCAACACAGACAATTCTGTTACATAAAGAGATACATTTAATTTAAAAATATCCCACATTAAAACAGCATATCCTTGTTTTTTGTTTTAATCCTTATTATGTTTTAATGTTAAAGCATTTCACTGGCTTCAAATGTCTCAAATCATGGATTAGGTTTAGGTTTAACCCAGTATGGTTTGAAGTGTGTGTGTGTGTGTGTGTGTGTGTGTGTGTGTGTGTGTGTGTGGGGGGGGGGGGGGGGGGGGGGGGTGGGGTGGGGGGGGTAAGGACTTCCTTGGAATTTCTTTCATATGTGTCAGAATTTTATCCTCTGATTGCCAAGACTTGGAAGAACAACTTTAACAAGCCAACAGTCCCTTGTGCTGATTGGGACCATTTTAAGGCCCACTTTTAATTATCTTCAGTGGAGTAAGAAAGAGATATTATTTTATTAATTGCTTACCTTGTTGTCTGTGCTTTGCTTCCCGCCTTTGTGTGTTTTCCTGAGTTTTTGTCTCACCAGATGTAATACTTTTAATGAGAGCCATGGATTAGGGAGATATGCTGAGCATAACCCCAGTTTATATGTGTATACATTTATGACAGTGGCTGAATGTTGATATAGGCTCATTCATATTTTCACAGTTTTAAATTGAGAATCTGTGTCCCACTATTGATAGAAAGTGTTGTGGTGTGTACTGCATATCACCAAATTCACCTCAGTCCAGCCTGGCTTGGATTTTCCATGTCTTTGGAACTCTGCTTGCAGGGAGGAATGCTATTCCCTCACTTGGTGTTAGTTGGTCCAATATCCTCCACAAGTGTTCAACTGGGGCGACATTTGATGGGTAAAGATGTGAGTCACACTACTATGGAATTATATTCATGTCAAAAGTCATGCACGAAAAAAAAAAAAAAAAAAACAATAAAATAAACAATAGCAAATAATTTCATGGGCGCATGTATTCATTCCTCGCAACAACCCATGTATGTAGACCTCAGCAGCCATGTACACACAGAAGCCATCACACACGTGAGTGTCTGCTTTGTGTGCACTTCTGTAATTTCACATTCTCCTGAACCCTTCTCCCTAGCATCAACTGACTTTTGACTGTTTGGGCGGAGCCTAATGTGAGTGGTGACTCTGATGGATAGTTTAGTTACAAGTTACACCTGGCAGCAACATAAGAGCAGCTTTAAACCGCATTTGTTTGGATTTGGAAAATTAAGTTTGCAGAATTAAATATCAGCGTACTGACAAGTTCTGAAGCTGCATTCCTGTCCCATTGATCTGTTGTACAGCATCACATACATTTATGATAAAAAAAAAAAAAAAATCATAACAAGTATCAGGAAGGGGAGTATGCATCAGGATCTAGCAATTATAACTTTGGCCAAACTAAAGAAAAATAAACCTGCCAAAATAAAGTTGCTCAGTCTGCAACAAACACATGTAACTGAGTGCTATAAGTGAAGAGTGAAGAATTCTTCAGTTTTTAACATTTTTCAATGAGAAATCAGCATATCCACAAGTGCACAGTAGAAATAACAGCTGTTTCCTATCATTTCTCCTATTTTCTCCCCCTTTTCCTTGTTCCTTTCATTATTTTTGTCTTTTCTGTCAACAATGGTAATATCATAGTACACATGCACTTGTGTAAATAATAAAAAGAATGAATATAAAGAAAAACACTAACAAGATGGAGCTTGAAAAAGGCGACTGGACTTCTTTTTGTTTCTTGAAGACGTTTCACCTCTCATCCGAAAGGCTTCTTCAGTTCTCAACCAAATGGTGGAGAGACCCAGGTATTTAAACCCCTGTGGGCGTAGTCCCCTGGAGGTGGTTATGACCCTCTATTGATCATGTGCTTGAACACATGTGCCCAGGTGTGAAGGGGGCGTGGGTCATATTTAATCAGTGGTTTCAGTTGAAACCAATTTAGGACTCCGCTCCATTGTTTCCTGTGGCCTATTGAGGTCACTGGAACAAAGGTGTGAATGGGGGTTGAGACGTCTGGGAAGGGAGCTCAGGACAGCACTGTAAGCGGGGGAAAGTTGGTGACGTAATCCACCTCCTCTGTTCAATGATGGTTGTTCACAGTGGACATAGATGGCTTCTTTCACTCCTCTTTCAAACCATCTGTTTTCCCTGTCCAAAATGTGGACATTGGCATCCTCAAAAGAGTGCCCTTTTTCCTTCAGATGCAGATGTACTGCTGAATCTTGTCCTGTCGAGGTGGCTCTTCTATGTTGTGCCATTCGTTTGTGAAGAGGCTGTTTGGTTTCACCAATGTAGAGGTCCGAGCACTCTTCACTGCACTGAACAGCATACACTACATCGCTGATCTTGTGTTTGGCGGGTTTGTCCTTGGGATGAACCAGTTTTTGTCTTAGGGTGTGACTTGGTTTGAAGTATACTGAGATGTCATGCTTGGAGAAAATTCTTCTGAGTTTCTCTGACAAGCCTGACACATATGGGATGACAATGTTGTTCCTCTTGTCCTTCCCATTCTCTGTAGTTTGTGTTTGGCCTTCATTCCTGTGCATCTTAGCTGATTTGATGAAGGCCCAGTTGGGGTAACCGCATGTTTTGAGGGCTTTCCCTCTCCAGTGCAAGACTTCCTCCATCCAACCTCACCATTCAGGAGAAGAAGGCCATCACAGCCCTAAGCAAGGATCAAAACATCACCATACTGCCAGCCGACAAGGGGAGGTGCACGGTTGTGCTGAATTCATCGGATTACCACAACAAAATTACTACACTCCTCAGTGACAACAATACTTATGAGGTCTTGAGACGTGATCCCACAAGCAACTACAAGAAAAAAGTTGTTTGCTGCCTGCAACAACTTGAAAAGGAAAAAGCCATTGACCGCTCCACTTACTACCGCCTGTACCCTGGAGAAGCCACTCCATGCATTTATGGACTCCCAAAGATCCACAAAGAAGGAGTCCCACTTCGACCCATTATCAGCAGTATAAACTCGGTCACCTACAACATTTCCAAACACCTCGCCACCATCTTATCACCGCTTGTTGGCATCACACCCCACCACATTGAAAACTCTACAGATTTTACTAACAAGGTCCAGAATCTTGTACTGGATCCAGATGAAACCATGGTGTCCTTTGATGTGGTTTCACTTTTCACTTGCATACCTACAACTGAGGCAGTGGAGACCGTCAGAAGACGACTACAGGAAGACGATTCCTTACTGAACAGAACCAGCTTCACCCCAGATCAGATTTGTGCACTTTTAGATCTCTGCCTTACCACAACATATTTTAAATACAATGATGGATTCTACAGACAGAAGCATGGATGTGCCATGGGCTCCCCAGTGTCTCCCATTGTAGCCAACCTTTACATGGAGGAAGTGGAAAGTAAAGCTCTTGGTTCTTTCAAAGGGATGGCACCTAGCCACTGGTACAGATATGTAGATGACACCTGGGTCAAAATCAAAACCCAAGAAGTAGAAGCCTTCACTCGTCACATTAACTCAGTGGATAAATACATACGTTTTACCAGGGAGGACACCAGAGATAACAAGTTACCATTCCTGGACTGTGCGGTGCTTATCGAGGAAGATGGAAGCCTCAACATTGAAGTTTACCGGAAGCCCACACACACAGACCAGTATCTCCTCTTTGACTCCCACCACCCTCTGGAACACAAACTTGGGGTGATCAGGACCCTACAACACCGTGCGGAAAGTGTTCCCTCTAAGGCAGAAGGGAAGCATAAGGAACACACACACATTAAGAAAGCCCTCAAAACATGCGGTTACCCCAACTGGGCCTTCATCAAATCAGCTAAGATGCACAGGAATGAAGGCCAAACACAAACTACAGAGAATGGGAAGGACAAGAGGAACAACATTGTCATCCCATATGTGTCAGGCTTGTCAGAGAAACTCAGAAGAATTTTCTCCAAGCATGACATCTCAGTATACTTCAAACCAAGTCACACCCTAAGACAAAAACTGGTTCATCCCAAGGACAAACCCGCCAAACACAAGATCAGCGATGTAGTGTATGCTGTTCAGTGCAGTGAAGAGTGCTCGGACCTCTACATTGGTGAAACCAAACAGCCTCTTCACAAACGAATGGCACAACATAGAAGAGCCACCTCGACAGGACAAGATTCAGCAGTACATCTGCATCTGAAGGAAAAAGGGCACTCTTTTGAGGATGCCAATGTCCACATTTTGGACAGGGAAAACAGATGGTTTGAAAGAGGAGTGAAAGAAGCCATCTATGTCCACTGTGAACAACCATCATTGAACAGAGGAGGTGGATTACGTCACCAACTTTCCCCCGCTTACAGTGCTGTCCTGAGCTCCCTTCCCAGACGTCTCAACCCCCATTCACACCTTTGTTCCAGTGACCTCAATAGGCCACAGGAAACAATGGAGCGGAGTCCTAAGTTGGTTTCAACTGAAACCACTGATTAAATATGACCCACGCCCCCTTCACACCTGGGCGCATGTGTTCAAGCACATGATCAATAGAGGGTCATAACCACCTCCAGGGGACTACGCCCACAGGGGTTTAAATACCTGGGTCTCTCCACCATTTGGTTGAGAACTGAAGAAGCCTTTCGGATGAGAGGTGAAACGTCTTCAAGAAACAAAAAGAAGTCCAGTCGCCTTTTTCAAGCTCCAGAGACTACTATGACCTGGATAACTGAGAATCTACACAGACACTAACAAGATGAACCTACAGACATTTTATAGAGCTCATCTTGGAAAAGCAAATATGTTCATTCATTCAGATCATGATTCTGATTGCAAAAGCTGCCAAACAAGACTTAAAAAATAAAATGGTAATTACGCCATAATTATTTTTTAATTCCGCCATAATTATTTTTACTACAGCTGAATTATTTTTAATTCCACCGTAATTATTTTTACTACGGCTGAATTATTTTTAATTCCGCCGTAATTATTTTTACTACGGCTGAATTAAAAATAATTATGTCGGAATTAAAAATAATTCAGCCGTAGTAAAAATAATTACGGCGGAATTCCACATAACTAAAATTTACTTACAGGATAGTTACGACCTAAGGGCGGGCCTTGGCAAACTTCACTCTGTAATCAGTCAACAAATGTACTGCATGCAAATATACTTCAAATTCTATATAATTCTTGAGTGATTAATCACAAGTAAGACAGCAGGTTACTGATCATCTCTTCTGCAGTGATTTGTGATTTATTCATAAACAGATAAACTATACAAAGGTAAATATTTTACTTTCTATTTAAAGCTTTAATCCCATTTAACAGAATTAGATTAAAATATAAATCAACTAATACATTATAGACTGATTAAGCTATAGTGATTTAGTTCCAGCCGTGGTGTACTCTTTAATCACTCAATGAAGTACATTTGCATGCAGTACATTTGTACTTTCATTTTAGTAAAGGTTTATTTTTACAGAATGTATATTAGTATAGGATTTAGGATAGGATACTTCTTCCACAACCGTAAAAAGTCAATAATCAGCATTTGATCAGAGCATCTGTTCACTATTTATGCAGTTTTACTAATAACCAAAGATCTGAGTACAGACCAGAAACAAACTTTAATATTGTTCTTGCTAGTTATCTATGGATACTATTAAGATTTGTAATTTTACAAATATATAAACTTATCAAACTAAAACAAAAATGAAATAAAATTGTTCAAGAAATATTTTAGCAGTGATCACAGGTGGCAGATGAAGTGTGGTTTTTCCCTGTGGTCTGCAGGTCCACGGCAGAAACCGGAGTGATGGCTCTACAGCAGACGTAACTAAAGTTAATCTGCTGGTGAGCTGCACAGAGATAACCCCAAAGCATTGCAGGAGCACCACCCAGCAGGGAAAATTACAATCCCAACCTTGCTTTGATCATAATCTATCTATCCATGAAATTTGTGCCATGGGTGTTCATAATATACGTCCAGTCTTTCAAAGGGGATATAAAAACGTATACGTGGTGTTGTAAAAAGACAGCCTGTCACAGCCTCTTCTCCTGTTCACTCCACAGGCTGCCTGTTCACAGGACCAGTAATATTATGTGGATGAACTATTATAGTGGAGCCTGAACCCACAGTGAGTGGAGCTCTGCAGCAGATGTGTACAGCTGTTTCACTGGGTGACATCTGGCAGCAACATAAGCACATTTTACATTTGTTCACATTTTGAAAAATTCAGTTTAGACAATTAATTCTGAAAACAGTTTTTCCTTTTTTTCAGGGATGATATGCATTATGATCACTTTTTTTTAATCATAAAAGGTATGTGATGTTGTACAACAGAGTAATGGGACAGGAGTGCAGAGACTTTAATACGATAGAAAGTGACTGTTCTTTCTAAGAGTCATGTGAACCCAAAGGATGCTAGGAAAATACTAGGCCTACATGATTATGTCTAAAATCAACTGTGATTAGCACATGCAGGCACATGGTCAGGTGCTAATTTACGGAGCGTTTGATTTGCTTTTGCTTAGTGTTTTTATTATTGGAGCACACATTTTAAATATCACATAATTATGCTCATTCAACTGTGCAAGATTAAAATTCAATTAATTGTCCAGCCCCAGAAAATACTATTCACAGCATAACAGAGCCAAAAATCTCTTTTCCGTACGGGGTTGAGGGTTCAGGTTTTTTATTGATTGATCATCCATCTCTGTTTCTGCTAAATTTGAGATCTGATCCAACATCCAAAGCTTTGCTTTATGTTTGATTTATTTTATCCATTCATTACTGGCCATTTGCCCACCAGACTAATGTAGTGCAATGGCTGAACTCTGGGCCATTTCTTAATGGTGCAAAGACAAAAACAAGCACAAAGTGGCCAAGAGGTCTTGGACACATTGATTATGAGGTAGCACATCTGCTAATGTGGTTTATGTTGGTAAAGAAGCACAAAGTGCGAAGGGGTCCATGATGAGGAATATACTGACAATTTCTGCTAAATCGTTTAAATTGGTGTATATTGGGATATTTATTGTAACCCTGCATTCTTGAGTTGGGTACAACATAACCAGACAGACAGAGGAAACAAATTTCAAGGCATGAAAATACCAAACTGCCAAAGTGCTCTACAACAGGAACTGTGTATTTGCTACAGATGGAACAAACGTAATTTTCAAATAACCAATTATGACACAAGCCTCAAGATTGTGTTATGTTTCAGAGGAATAGTAGAATCTAATGATGACATGCACATTAAATTATCCAAAAAGACTAATGTATAAAGATTATATTATCAAATCTATTAAAGCAAAGAAGTGAAAAAAAAAAGCCTTGCTTTGGAAATCAAAGATCAGAATTTTCACCGTTGCCATCTTGGTTGCAAAACAAAAATAACAAACAAAAAACCCAGATGTGAAGAGTCAGGGTGGGTCTGACTGTGAAACTGCCTTATGAGTTGGCTAGCAAATCATCAGCCACAAGCATATGAGGATAATCCTCCATTTTCCAACATAGTATGTCCAAGATTTACAAAATAGACTTATTTTTTATTCAGTGTGACCGTATACTATATTAAAACAAAATAAAGCTGTCACCATGCAGATTTAAAGCACTTCTGCACTGGCTTCATCCAACCCGGAAGCTATTTCAATGTTTTATGCTGTTGATGGCCTAACCAGAGAACAGCAATACTAGTGGCACAGTGCTTAGCTCCAGCTTCCATCCACAGTGCAAAATTCAATTCAATTTTATTTATCACAACAAATCACAACTAACAGTCATCTCAAGGCACTTTATATTGTAGGTAAAGACCCGAAAATTACAGAGAAAACCCAACAGTCAAAACAACCCCCTATGAGCAGCACTTGGCCACAGTGGGAAGGAAAAACTCCCTTTTAACAGGAAGAAACCTCCAGCAGAATCAGGGAGGGGCAGTCATCTGCTGCAATGGGTTGGGGGTGAGGTGAGGGAGACAAGACAAAAAGCACACCGTGGAAGAGAGCCAGAGATTAATAATAACTACTGATTAAATGCAGAGTGAGGTATAAACAGAGTAAAAAGAGCTGAATTAGAAGAAACACTCAGTGCATTATGGGAACCCCGCTGCAGCCTAGGCCTATAGCAGCATAACTAAGGGATGGTTCAGGGTCACCTGATCCAGCCCTAACTATAAGCTTGATCATGAAGGAAAGTTTTAAACCTAATCTTAAACATAGAGAGGGTGTCTGTCTCCTGAATCCAAGCTGGGAGCTGGTTCCACAGAAGAGGGGCCTGAAATGGCTCTGCCTCCCATTCCACTCCTAAGTATCCTAGGAACCACAAGTAAGCCAGCAGTCTGAGAGCAAAGCACCCTATTGGGGTGATATGGTACTATGAGGTCTTTGAGATAAGATGGGGCCTGATTATTCAAGACCTTGTATGTGAGGAGAAGAATTTTAAATTCTATTCTAGATTTAACAGGGAGCCAATGAAGAGAAGCCAATATGGGAGAAATATGCTCTCTCTTTCTAGTCCCTGTCAGTACTCTAGCTGCAGCATTTTGGATCAGCTGAAGGCTTTTCAGGGAGCTTTTAGGACAGCTTGATAATAATGAATTACAATAGTCCAGCCTAGAAGTAATAAATACATGAATTAGCTTTTTAGTATCAGTCTGAGACAAGATGTTTCTAATTTTAGAAATATTGCAAAAAAGCAGTCCTAAATATTTGTTTAATATGTGCATTGAAGGACATATCCTGGTCAAGATGACTCCAAGATTTCTCACAGTGTTACTGGAGGCCAAAGTAATGCCATCCAGAGTAAGTATCTGGTTAGACACCATGTTTCTAAGATTTGTGGGGCCGAGTACAAGAATGTCAATTTTATCTGAATTTAGAAGCAGGAAATTAGAGGTCATCCAGGCCTTAATGTCTTTAAGACATTCCTGCAGTTTAACTAATTTATGAGTGTCATCTAGATTAAAAAACGTAACATGCAAAAATATGTGTGCTACATTAATCGGTGATTCTAAATTGGCCATAGGTGTGGATGTGAATGTGTGGTTGTCTATATATTTTAGCCTGTCCAGTGTATCCTGTCTTTAGTCCTTCTAAATGGAAGGACTATAATGCGTCTTACCCTCCAGTAAAGTATCTTAAAAAAAACTACTACTGTTCATGGAAATGCCACAAAAAAAACCAAAAAAAAAAAAAAACCTCTTGCTTTCAAGCAAGAAGCAAGCACAAAGAGAGGATACTGAAAAACTGTCTGCTTTTGTTTGCAGCAAGAATGAAATAGAAGTATGGAGAACAAATATGGACAAATATGGAGAACAACTGTCAACAAACAGCAAGTGCAATAAAATATATATGCCATCTATATTAGATTCCCTGCTGTTACAATTTTAATATGTGAATTCATTAAATAAGGAGAAGAACTCTGGAAGTGTTTAGAGAGCACACTATATTTTAGTTCTGCTTACAGTAGTACTGTATGTTCCCTTTCTGTCTTTTGAGCTGGATTCAAGCATGTTACAGATGTACTGTCCACAAAGCAGACATATCACATCTTTTGAGCAGTTCATTCAACACAGAGGGACACAGCATCTAGGAAGTGCTGGGGATTTTGTACCAAACAGCACAGAGCAGAAAATGACCTTTGGACAGTTAAAATAAGCTTGAGCCTTTAATGTGTTAGGTCTGGCACATTAAAGGATTGTTTTTCCTATTTTTATTAAATGAATATCAATAATAGATGGAGTGCTAATCTCAGATAACCATTGTTAGTCATGGCACCTGCGATGACACCCGTTAAGTGAAAGGCAGTGTTAGTCATGTTTGTAAGCCACTGGGCATGAGCTTCCACTGGCAAGCATAGTGATGAGACATGCATTAGACTACCCTGCACTAATATGTTGCACACATGTGTCTTGTACTACAACTGGGAGACCAGTCTCTATACTATATACCTAAAAATCAGTATAATGACAACAAAGCTGAATTGGGCATGTTGGAGCAACTAAAGCCAGATACATGCTGGGATTCAAATTTACAGCTAGCTGACTGTCCCCATGTTAACTATTACTCTACAAAAGTGTTATAAAACGGTTTGTCAGTAAGATATAATGTAGCTATGTAGGTTCTGGCAGTGGGTATGGGTATTTTACAACATATAGTAATTTAAAAATGGGCTTTACTAATGGCCAGATCAATCCCAGGATGTTAGCTGACCTTATCCAAGATAGCATTTTCCTACATGAAATAGCTTGCAATTAGTCTGTGTTAACCTATCTATGCCATCACTATTCAACATTAGTCAGAAAAAAAATAAGTTCAGGGACAGAGTTGATCCTAAAAACCAAACAATCCCTCAACTAATCAAATACCCTATTGATGACAACTATTACATCAGATAAACTGGCTTTGTTCTGGCTAAGAATAGCTTACCTGCGAAGAGTAGACATTGCTCAATACCAAATCTAGCTAGTATATACTATTTCCCTGAATTGTTTTCACTAGCAAAATAATATCTGAAGCCTCATTATTATGTGGACTCTTTGTTGGATTTTTGTTGTTCTGGGAGCCTGTGTTAGTGGTACGTGGACTGTTATTTCTAACCTACCATTAGCTAGTGTAGCTAAATCTTTTCTCCGAGAGTGGAAGAGCAGTAATCAGGCGTGAGCAAAAGATTCATCTTCACATATGAGCCAGTGCACTGAGGCAACCAAGAACGCCAGTCAGGGTGTATTTTTAGGTTATGTTACAATCTAATCAGATTGTCGTATTTTTGATTAGAGTGAAGATTTAAGATTGGGTGGGCTCCATGGGATTTTTTTGGTTTTTAAGTGGCCGCAGCACTCCTGACTTTGGGAATGGTTGGATTATAAAATTTTTGCCAGCACAAAAATTTAGCCAGCACAATATTGATGTGACAAAACAGATAAATATTGTCAGTGTCAGTCAACAGATGTTGTATCCAATACTAATAATTGACTAATATATTGCACGTACCTGGCGATCTGTATTACTCTTTAGTTTGCTAAAATATGGTAATTTCAACTAAAAAATGTTGTCTCATAATTCACAAACATGACAGATTTGAACAGGATTAAGATCAGAGAGAAAAACAATTATTAAACACTGTGTGTGCTTTGTATTTGTACTTTAGAGTTCAGTGTGGTATCAGTGAATTCCTGACTGAGATTTTACCCTTGCATGTAGAGCACGGGTATTAGAGTTCAGTCAAGTGTGTGTGTGTGTGAACTGTGAGAAAGCTATCATCTCTTACAATACAAACTGATTTCACCCAATAAGGCAACAAAGAGTGAGATGAAGTGTTCCATTTCAGTCTACCTTGAACACTGAAATGCTTTTGCTTTCACTTTCCCTCTCTCTCACAAACAGTCTTTTTGACACAAGACCACTCATGCACAAATACTCCTCTAGGTCAGAATGTAAAGAGAAGAAATAAGGTGTTTCACCATGCCATTTTTTTGCCTAATGTATACAAGCAGCTCTTTTTTTAATCGCTCTATCCATCTATTTTCCATGTTCACCACATCCTTTTTTCACTTTGTCTTTCCTCTTGTTTTGGCTCTTCTACATTTGCTGGTTTTAAGAGTACATTTGTCAGTGGAAAGTAAAACAGCCATTTTCACAGCTCACATTATGAAGGGCAGGGAAAGCACAGGTGTTACTAATAACATTAACAGTGGCTTTATTCCAAGTTTTCCAGTGAGTCGTGATTGTGTGACTGGGAGCCAGAATGCAATACTATTGTGAAAATAATACAGCTAAATGGAATTAATCTATCATTCATTTTATTATTTACACCTAGCGTTTCCCTACAGGTCCCCCTTGACCTCTCAACATCCACCAGGTCACCAGCAAAAGCCATGGTTAAGGTAACACAACGTGCTAAAGAACTTTAAATGCATTTGGGCCTTACAGTTCTTCTGTTATAAGGTTTCATTTTCTGTATGCCAAACAGGTAAAAATTCTGTATAAGGTGGTAGATACAAACCTATCCCATTACCCAGTCCTGAACCACCTTAACCAGAGCCCTAAACATGTTTATATCCAAGAGGTGAACGGGTTAAAGGTTCTTCTAAAATGTGAAGTCAAAGTCATCATCAGTGACTAACCATTAAACCTGTGGATCAAAACATATGATTTTTGACTTTTGAAAATTACAGACCCGAGTCTTGGCAGGAAGAAAAAAAAAGGAAAAAAAGTATATTGTAACTCATCTAAAACTACAGATTTTCCAAAAAAAGCTTCATAACACAGGGTTAGGTTTACGGTTAAGGTACTTAGACCTAGGTAGGTTGCATATTATTATGCCATTATACTCCACATAAGTCCTTGCTTTTGGCCTAAACTGGGGCCCCTGTTGTCATTCACTTCCCTTAATAGTCAAGCAAGTCAGAAAAACAATATTAGTGAGATAAGTCATATGGATTTGATAATCAATGCAAACAAGTATATACAGACAATATGTACATGCAAACAAACAAAAGATGTACCTACGTTTTGCATTTGAAGAATTTGTGCCAGTTCAGCTGTGGATTCATGCCATGATTGAGTGTCCAGTGGACTCAAGATGCAGATTCGCAGAGTGAAGTTTTGGTGTGTTTATTTACAGTGAAAAAAAGAAAAATAGTTCAAGTGTTCTAAGGGTGCAGTTATGGAGGGCTCCAATGCTGACTGGTCTGCAGTTTCCAAACAAAACGGTGTGTTACTGTTCCAATAAGGGTGATCCTCCACCAGATCCCTGACCTGGGTCTCACGCTGTCTGATTATTCACAGGACATGTGCTCCGGGACTCCTGTGCAGAAGGGAACAGATGTAAGTAGTGACCACAGGACATAGAAAACACAAAACACGTAGATATGGAAGAGCCAATTCCACTAACTATGGTCCAAGCAATGATCAGGCATCGATCAGGTGCCTTCCTCCAGCTTAAATAGGTAGCCACTGATTTCCTAACAGCCCACAGGTGCATTACCCAGCCCAGATGCAGGAAACTGGAACGAGGAAGGACCACCCCTGGAATACAAGGTGTGGTCGACACACATGCGCGCACGCACACACACACACACACACAGAGTGAGCTAAACAGGAAAAAGCAGAGTGAGTCAGCCAGGAGGACTGGGGGACCATGACAGTTCAAGCTGTCTCAGGAGATTTTTCTTCACATAATTCCAGACTGACCCCATCTTGAGATCAAGACTCAGTGATGGCCAGGCCATCTGCTGCAGGACTCCGTGTTCTCCTTGTGACTGAAAATATTTTCTTCATTTCTCTATCTGAGCCTTTATAATGGAAAACACCTTTGTGTTAATTGTGGGTTCCTTTTCTTTTTCTTTTTTTGCTTATGCCACTTAACACCGGCCTATAAATCAGAGGCAATTTGGCAAAGAACCAGTTTTAAATTGTATCTTGAGCCACTTTGTTTCTAGCTACTAGGAGATTGTCCCCAAAATGCATCATGTGTTCCAACTTCTTTCATTGAATCTATGAAAATTCCAAGGATAATACAGTTTGACAGGAACGAAATAATTTTTTGCACTAATAAGATGATTCCCAAAGACCTTTTAACTGAAAACTTGGGACATCTCGACATGGTTTGAAGTCCAGATGAGGACAAATGGAGGACAAAAGCAGAAATGGCAGGTCTAAAAACACAATCTACAGCAGATGAACAGTATCTGAAAGTCATGCCCTTAAGAAATGAGGAAAAAAAATTCTTGCAAAGACCTGATACAGGAGATACATCTGGCCCTTCAGCTGATTCATCTACATTTGCCAGAACCTCATCAGAACCTCTTAATATAAGTGTGGCTGTCAAGAAGCCACAAGAACTGGACTGAAAATCAGTAGCAACAGATTTTATGAATTCAAATTTGAAAATTTTGTCATCAGTATGTAGGGGCATATCATAAATAGGTGATATTACATCTTTCTTTCTTTACAACATACCGTGCCTTGCAAAAGTATTCGCCCCCTTGAACTTTTCAAACTTTTGCCACATTTCAGGTTTAAAACATAAAGATATAAAATTTAAATTTTTTGTGAAGAATCAACAACAAGTGGGACACAATCGTGAAGTGGAATGAAATTTATTGGATGTGTCAAACTTTTTTAACAAATAAAAAACTGAAAAGTGGGGCGTGCAATATTATTCGGCCCCTTTACTTTCAGTGCAGCAAACTCACTCCAGAAGTTCAGTGAGGATCTCTGAATGATCCAATGTTGTCCCAAATGACTGATGATGATAAATAGAATCCACCTGTGTGTAATCAAGTCTCCGTATAAATGCTCTGTGATAGTCTCAGGGTTCTGTTCAAAGCGCAGAGAGCATCATGAAGACCAAGGAACACACCAGGCAGGTCCGAGATACTGTTGTGGAGAAGTTCAAAGCCGGATTTGGATACAAAAAGATTTCCCAAGCTTTAAACATCTCAAGGAGCACTGTGCAAGCAATCATATTGAAATGGAAGGAGTATCAGACCACTGCAGATCTACCAAGACTCGGCCGTCCCTCTAAACTTTCATCTCAAACAAGGAGAAGACTGATCAGAGATGCAGCCAAGAGGCCCATGATCACTCTGGATGAACTGCAGAGATCTACAGCTGAGGTGGGAAAGTCTGTCCATAGGACAACAATCAGTCGTACACTGCACAAATCTGGCCTTTATGGAAGAGTGGCAAGAAGAAAGCCATTTCTCAAAGATATCCATAAAAATTCTCGTTTAAGTTTGCCACAAGACACCTGGGAGACGCACCAAACATGTGGAAGAAGGTGCTCTGGTCAGATGAAACCAAAATCAAACTGTTTGGCCACAATGCAAAACAATATGTTTGGCATAAAAGCAACACAGCTCATCACCCTGAACACACCATCCCCACTGTCAAACATGGTGGTGGCAGCATCATGGTTTGGGCCTGCTTTTCGTCAGCAGGGACAGGGAAGATGGTCAAAATTGATGGGAAGATGGATGGGGCCAAATACAGGACCATTCTGGAAGAAAACCTGTTGGAGTCTGCAAGAGACCTGAGACTGGGACGGAGATTTATCTTTCAACAAGATAATGATCCAAAATATAAAGCCAAATCTACAATGGAATGGTTCACAAATAAACGTATCCAGATGTTGGAATGGCCAAGTCAAAGTCCAGACCTGAATCCAATCGAGAATCTGTGGAAAGAGCTGAAGACTGCTGTTCACAAACGCTCTCCATCCAACCTCACTGAGCTCGAGCTGTTTTGCAAGGAAGAATGGGCAAGAAATTCAGTCTCTTGATGTGCAAAACTGATAGAGACATACCCCAAGCGACTTGCAGCTGTAATTGCAGCAAAAGGTGGCGCTACAAACTATTAACACAAGGGGGATGAATAATATTGCACGCCCCACTTTTCAGTTTTTTATTTGTTAAAAACGTTTGACACATCCAATAAATTCCATTCCACTTCACGATTGTGTCCCACTTGTTGTTGATTCTTCACAAAAAATTAAAATTTTATATCTTTATGTTTGAAGCCTGAAATGTGGCAAAAGGTTGAAAAGTTCAAGGGGGCCGAATACTTTCGCAAGGCACTGTAGCTGCATTAAATAACTCTTTTAGTCCATAAATAAAGTATAAATAATATGGTTTGTTCCTCTTTCCAGTATTTCCATACATACATTTTTTTTTCCTTTCCTGAAAAACCTTAAGCTTTACATGATAGAACACACAACCAATGAGGCAATTTACCACTTCTCCTGCTGCCAACAGACTATAATTGTACACTGTTAAATGCCAGAACAGTAATTTGCTCAGTGAGGGACTGTGTGTGTAATATATTTGCTTTCCTGAGTATGTAGGCATAGCTGTAAAATTTGGATATCTGAAATTCTTCTACTTTAATGAAGATTTCAACCCAAAACCACTCAAAAAGCCACTGTTTGTTTGACGTATGCATTTGGAGTTAACATCCATATCGGTTTGGGTAAGAAGACAACAGGTAGAGCAGACAACGTCCCGTGGGAGTACTAAGCATAAAGAATTAAAAAAAACAAAACTAGACAGGAAGAGTTTCTGCTGAGTGAATCATATCATTAGTTCAGGCAGGGCACATCTTTGCTAGCCCACATCAGCTGTTGGCTCAGCTGATGCTATTAAAGCTGCTTGAATCTGCTGTAGCCTACCCACAGTTGCAACACACTCTCTGCCATCTGCTTTGCAACCCACCTCTGGCTTTCATCTCTAAAAGCTTCCACATATGTGCTTGGAAGGTTGGGGAAATCCTAGAACAGAGACATACTGCCAAATTTAAATTAATCCATAATAACCATGTTCTCTTGACTGTTTCTAACTATAAGTAATCTGTGAGATTTGCCTGTTTGTATCCAATCTAGTTGGTATCCTGTGTAAGGAAACAGTAGAGAGATCGATTCTCAACCATTCATTCCCCAGTTGGTTTGTTTTTGGCCAGCTACATGCCAACCAAAAATAAACATTTACAAGACTTATTATATAATGATATAAAAAAGTAAAAACAAAATCTTAATATCACACCTGAAGGATGAGATGTAATTTATATAGTAGAAAAGCAGTCTCTATGACACAATTCATCATCTGATAATGTACTAAGTATTTTTGTAAAGTATTTTGCAGGTATTTTTATCTTCAGCCCATCAGTTTTTTTAAATCACTCGTTTACTGTGCCAAGCATTTTCATCACTCTCTCTTGGCCACCAAGCACGGGGGCTCTTGACAGCACATTCACGTGTGTTTTCTGATGGCAGAGCTTGTACTTGCCAGCTGTCCTCTTGGTTGTACTGTGGTTTGTGTGTGGTGGTTTGGGGGCTGATGTGCATACACCTGCAGATGGGAGCCTTAAAACTTCCAACTGTAACAGCAGGGCCTCCCTAAAAGCTTTCTGTGTCTGCTTGGCTTTGGCCATGTAACTGTGCACAATCTGAAGCTTTTGCAGCCCTGAAACAAAATGGGGAAAAAAAAAAAAAGATGAACATGTAAATGCAACTGACAGCATAACAACAACAACAACAACAACAAAAAGCTTATAGGTCAAAGTTAAGCTAATGTGTCTGAAAAGCACTCGTGGTTTAACAGGATTGCAGAACACAATCTGAAGCATAACTGCAACATGTGTCCATTCACTTCACAAGCACGTTCTTCCTGATGCAACAGCATGTGCTGCCTCTGGGAGTGTTCTGTGCATGATGTTTACTGCTGTCTTTAAGAGCACAAACCTTTTAGAGAGAATTATCCCATTCCACACCTGTTGCTCCAAAAGCTTTAGTACAGACTGAATTGAATTTTCAACTGAATTTTTTGGGCACAAAGAATTTTCATTTGCAGCTACCAGCATCTGCTCGGACAAACAATTTATATCCACACTTTGTTGGCTTCTTAATTAGGTTTTTGGAAAGCAAATTCTAGCTTTGGATGCTAATATCCATCCATCCATTCACTTCCACTCATTCTGTTCAGGGTCGCGGGGGGGCTGGAGCCTATCCCAGCTGTCATAGGGCGAGAGGCAGGGTACACCCTGAACAGGTTGCCAGCCTGTCACAGGGCTAACACAGAGAGACAAACAGCCTTTCACACTCACATTCACACCTATGGGCAATTTAGTGTAGCCAATTAACCTAACCCCAGTAAGTGCATGTCTTTGGAATGTGGGAGGAAACCGGAGTACCCGGAGGAAACCCACGCAAGCACGGGGAGAACATGCAAACTCCACACAGAGAGAGGGAGAGGCCTGGGCCAAGGTGGAATCGAGCCCAGACCTTCCAGATGTTATTCTAACTGTGAGGCAGCAGTGCTAACCACTGCGCCACCGTGCTGGATTCTAATAGTTACAGAATAAAATTGTGCCTTCTTTCTCTTTTCTCTGATGACATTTTCGGCTCTCAGTAGATGTAGAGACTTCCTTCTTGACGTGATTTTGGTGGGTAGTGTCCGAAAGTTGTTAAATCTCTTTCAGTACTCCTGACACATGTTTATCACCCTCTCTAGACTCACAGTATAGTTCTCATTTGCTCCCAACAGAATGTCCATCAGTTCTTTCTTCTCAGACACTATTTTCAATGAAGAAAAATCACAATTTTCACTGCAGGATGGAGCCAAAAACCTTTGCTTCATCAGTGCATTGTGTTCATAAAAAGTTAGCCTGATGCCTGTGTTATTAGTGATGATGTAAACTCACTATACGTGTAGATATTGACTATCCAATCAAATCTAAAATTACCTGATGTTGCTGTGATCATAATATCATATCACAAAGTAATAGAAAAGAAAGAAAAAGAAAAGTAAACTCTAGTGGTGACTATGCCAAAGCGGACAAGACAGCTTTATGTGTTTTTTTTTTTGTTTTGTTTTGTTTTATTTTGGGTTTTTTTTTCCCCTAGGACTAACACTATGCATTTATCTCTAAAGAAAGATGTAATTTAAAAGATTAATATACATGTATGTACACATTATTAATGAAAGAAACAAAATTAGCTGCTTGGAATATCTCCCTTGCCACAGCAGGTAGCTCTGCATGTTTGATTTGACACAGTTTCTATGCGGGATGCTGTTCCTGACACAAACCCAAAGGGGATTTAAAATAAAATTGAATAAAAATAATTATTCTAAGTTATATTGACAGTCTGACAAGCTCTGCTATGAAAAACATGGAACAATAATTATCTTTTCCTCAAGATGAAACTGGAAGTAATCAATCAGGGAGCTGGACTGCATGACGCTTTTATTACTACCCATTTCATAAGACTTATATAATATCTACTCAGTCAGTACAGCACAGTTAAGGATTTAATTTTTTTTTTCCATCTGCTGACCAAAACTGTCAAACAGGCCTTCGAGTGTATGTCATTCCTTTCAACAAAAGGTGAACTGTTTGCCATCCGCGTGGTTGTTGAATTACCCCAGGCCTAAACTGACCCCCACTGGGTCGAAGCATTGTGAAATTTTGTATTTTGGAAACTTTTTCTATGCACAGGCCACACGTGTTTAGACATACTGTAAAAAGAGCCTGAAAGAGTTACTAGAAGTGAAGATTTAAAAAGAAAAAAAGAGTCAGGTACCAAGTTGTGACTTAAAACCATTTAACCTCAGTTTTTCTGCTACCTACTGTTACTGGATAGTTTTTTAGCTGTTGTGACAGGGACCAACTGATGCTCCTGAAGCTGCGACTGGAAACAAAGAATATCTGCATAGAAATTGAAGGAGAATACATTAAGAAGACAGAAAAGGGACAGGTGAAGAAGATATAAAGCTGTGTCTCCCTCCTATCGTCACCAGCAATGTGAGATTGCTGGGCATTAAGATGGATGGGCTAGAAGTTCTTGTAAGTAATGGAGGGTACTTTAAACGGCTGTAGTTTTATTGACTTCGGAGAGATTATTTTGTTAGAGCTGCCTTTAAATAGTCCAGTGAACAGAGAGCTGCAAGAACAAAAAAGCCCAATGGTTCCTACTTTCATGTGCCACATATAATAGTGACAAGAATTTTTGTATAAGGGATCTCTATTCAGAAGAATCGGGCCTAGGAACTCTGCTCTGTAACATGATAAGAGGCCTTGAGGTATTTCTCTGGCATCTAACTCTATTATGCTTACATCTACAGCAGTTTGGCGGTCAAAAATCTTAGCAAAATATTAGATAGTATCTTATCTGAATGAAGGGATGAACCAAATATTTTCAGTACAAAAATCCTCCCAGTAGGAATCCTCCTCAGAATTAAGGGTATAATACAACCTGTAAAGATCTACCAAGTGATTCTACAACTTAATGAAATGTTTCTGCAGCCCAGATATTGAACCATTGCTCCAGGAACATACCTGCTGTGGGTTTGTCATGTTTTGTCTGTGATGAGTTTTTGCTCCATCTTTCACAGGCTTTAAATCCCACCAAGAGCATTTCAGAAGCAGAGTTTAGTCTGCACCAGGTCTTCTATTTCAAAAAAATTGACTAGCTCTTTCAATACAAAGCATCTTGAGGCAACTTTTGTGAATTGAATTCCCTTTGGCATTTATGTGACTTCCTGGTCTCCTCATCTGCTCTGTGCAGCTGCAGCTAATGCAGCTTTTGTTTTGTTTTTTAGTAGGACCTGCTTTAATGTTAGCAACATGGAACAGAACATGCATTGGAATTGCAAGCAGCTGTGTAAGGTCCAAAACACAGCTGCTCTTGGTGTATTCCTGGGGTTACCTGTGGGCTACATCCACACTGCTGTCATGGCCGGGGAGGAAACAGGCGAGGAATGGCTGACACGAAGGACTCCAGAAGTCAGCGTAACTTAAAAGGGATTTATTGAAGCAGGGGAAAAACAAAAATACAAAAACCTTGGAAGGGAGGCACAGGGAGACGAAGGGCAGGCGCAGGGAACACAGGAACACACGGACACACAACGTCAACGACGCGACAACAGGCATAGAAAACGCAGGACTTAAATACACAGAAGGGCTGATGAGGGAAGAGGAAACAGGTGGGAACACAGGTGACACTGATAACTAAGACGAGACCAGAGGGAAGCAAAACTGAATACAACAGACAGGGGCTGGATGAATATCAAAATAAAACAGGAAGTATGATAAGGGAACAGAGACGCAAACCTGACACAGAATACAGAGAGACACGAGGGACTAGAAATAACTGAGGGCAACTCTAACAGATAACAAAACAACCTGAGAAAACGGAAACCATACCAAGAAAACATAAAACACTGGGCCATCGGCCCAGGACATGACAGTACCCCCCCCTCAAAGGCCGGCTCCTGACGGCCAAAACAAGAAAACAAAACCAGACCAGGGCGGGAGGCGGGGGACCAGGAAGGAGGGCCCGAAACAAAAAAACAAAAACCAGGCAGGGAGCAACAAGGAAGAAGGCCCAGGGACAAAACCAAAACACTGGGGAAGCACAGGGGCAAGACCTAGAACACGAGGGCAAAAAGACAATAAGCAAAAAGAACAGAATAAACAAAAGCAATGGCGCAAGGCTGGAGAGCTCCAAAGTCCAATACAAGGGTCAAAGTCCATGAACAGAGCAGGAGCCAAAACAAAACAAAAAACAGCAAACTGCAGGGGAAAAACAGTCCACAGTTCAGGGGAGTCAGTGGGAAATCAAAAACAAAAAACACACAGTCCAGGAGGCCGCAGAGGCCAAGGGGCCACAAAGCAAAATCCCAAAGAGGGAGGCCGACCGCGCTCCCAGCGGCGGCGGCGACGAGGACGAGAAGGAATCACTGGAGGCCGACCGCGCTCCCAGCGGCGGCGGCGACGAGGACGAGAAGGAATCACTGGAGGCCGACCGCGCTCCCAGCGGCGGCGGCGACGAGGACGAGAAGGAATCACTGGAGGCCGACCGCGCTCCCAGCGGCGGCGGCGGAGACGAGGAGAAGACACTGGAGGCCGACCGCGCTCCCAGCGGCGGCGGCGGAGACGAGGAGAAGACACTGGAGGCCGACCGCGCCCCCAGCGGCGGCGGCGGCGACGACGAAGACACACCAGAGCCGCAACATGCCCGGACTCCCCTGAGCCCAGGGCGGTCAAGGACACAGGAAACTCGGAAGGTCCGAACCGAGCGGGACCCCCTGGCGGCTCGGACTGAGCGGAACACTCCGAAGACTCCGGCGGCTCGGACTGAGCGGAACACTCCGAAGACTCCGGCGGCTCGGACTGAGCGGGACCCCCTGGCGGCTCGGACTGAGCAGGACACTCCGAAGACTCCGGAGGCTCGGACTGAGCGGGACCCCCTGGCGGCTCGGACTGAGCGGAACACTCCGAAGACTCGGACTGAGCGGGACCCCCGGGCGGCGCGGACTGAGCGGGACCCCCTGGCGGCTCGGACTGAGCGGGACCCCCTGGCGGCTCGGACTGAGCGGAACACTCTGACGACTCTGGCGGCTCGGACTGAGCAGGACTCTCCGGCGCGGAGCGCTCGGACTGAGCGGAGACCCCCATCGGCTCGGACTGAGCGGAGACCCCCATCGGCTCGGACTGAGCGGAACACTCTGAGGACTCTGGCGCGGAGTGCTCGGACTGAGCGGAGACCCCCATCGGCTCGGACTGAGCGGGACCCTCTGGCGCGGAGCGCGCGGACTGAGCGGAGACCCCCATCGGCTCGGACTGAGCGGAGACCCCCATCGGCTCGGACTGAGCGGGACCCTCTGGCGCGGAGCGCTCGGACTGAGCGGAGACCCCCATCGGCTCGGACTGAGCGGAACTCCCTGGCTGCATTGCAGGGCACGCAGCCGTCTCCTCCGACGACTGGGGCTGCTTTGCAGATAGATCGGGTGAGTCAGATGGTGAGGATGAGGGTGACAGGAGAGCTGACTGAGGGCGAGCTAGTGCTACACTAGCGAACTGCGTGGAAGCAGACTGAGACTGGGAGGTGGCTGGAGCTACAGCAGACTGAGGACGAGGGAGAGCGGCTGGCTGAGAGCTAGGGAAATCAGGCTGCGTGGAAACTGACCGAGAGCTAGGGAAATCAGGCTGCGTGGAAACTGACCGAGAGCTAGGGAAATCAGGCTGCGTGGAAACTGACCGAGAGCTAGGGAAATCAGGCTGCGTGGAAACTGACCGAGAGCTAGGGAAATCAGGCTGCGTGGAAACTGACCGAGAGCTAGGGAGATCTGGCTGCGTGGAAACAGACCGAGAGCTAGCTAACACTGGGGCCTGAGAGGGAGCTGACACAACTGGAGCTACAGAAGGAGCAGGAGCTGAGGGAACTGGGACCAAAACCGAAGGAACTAAGACAGGGGCTGAGGAAACTGACTGAGAGGGCACTGAAACAGCTGACACTGGGGACCGAGGAAGAGTTACTGGAGCTAGAGCTGACTGAGGGCGAGGGAGAGCGACTGGAGCTAGAGCTGACTGAGGGCGAGGGAGAGCTGCTGGCTGCGTGGGAGCAGACTGAGGGAGAGCCGACTGCGTGGAGACTGACTGAGAGCTAGAGAGAGCTGACTGCGTGGAGACAGACTGAAGAGGCACTGTGGACGACACTGAAAACTGCTGTGAAGGCTTGGACCTGGCTGCCCCCACCCGCGGAACAGGAGCGGGCGCAGAGGTCAGCCCGTCCGTGGCTGCCTCCCCCCGCGGAACAGGAACGGGCGCAGAGGTCAGCCCGTCCGTGGCTGCCTCCCCCCGCGGAACAGGAACGGGCGCAGAGGTCAGCCCGTCCGTGGCTGCCTCCCCCCGCGGAACAGGAACGGGCGCAGAGGTCAGCCCGTCCGTGGCTGCCTCCCCCCGCGAAACAGGTACGGGTGCAGAGGACAGCCCGTCCGTGGCTGCCTCCCCCCGCGAAACAGGTACGGGTGCAGAGGACAGCCCGTCCGTGGCTGCCTCCCCCCGCGAAACAGGTACGGGTGCAGAGGACAGCCCGTCCGTGGCTGCCTCCCCCCGCGAAACAGGTACGGGTGCAGAGGACAGCCCGTCCGTGGCTGCCCCCACCCGCGGAACAGGAACGGGTGCAGAGGGCTTCACAGAGGCTGGCGGAACCTGGGGCTCCTGGAGACGAGCTGGCATCACAGCAGACAGGGGCGAGCGCGACCGGGGGGGAGCGTGACGATGCCGGGTGCGCTGCTTCCTCCGCTTTCTGTTGGAGTGGGAGGCACGATTCTCTACATCCAGAATGTCCACTAGCAGAGGAGAATCAATGATTTCTACATCTTGCGGCAGCCAACAGAGGTCGGGCTGCGCGACGGTGGAGTGGGAAAAAGTCTCATCACTTGCCGCAATAATATCGAGCCCGGTGGTACTCACGGAGGTGGTGGCCTGTGCGTGAAGCGGTGACAATGTCCGCGGCGTTATACCGCTCGGGTCTTGGGGAGAGGTGAGTGGAATGGAAGATGGCAGGGCCGGAGAGCAAGGCAGCGCCAGTGGCGATGAGGGGCCATGGAGAGGAGGAGACGAGGATAAGCCGTCTGGCTGCAGGAGAGGTGCATTAGCGATGGCTTGAAGAAAAAAATTTGAGTCCCTGCCCTGGACTGGGCGGCCAATATTGTGCAGTTCATATTGTAGGTTCTTTCGGAGCATGATTATTGAATGGGCAAGTGAAGCGGTGTCAGGATGGGTGAGGAGCCAGGTGGAGGACGAAATAAGTCCACAACAGAAAGCTAATTGTATTAACCGGTGGTGACTGGTGGGGGCCTGAACAATTTTCTCGGAGAAATCCTTGAGCTCCAGGATCTTCTCTTCTTGCTCAGAGAGGGTCCTTATATCTGCGGGGTCCATAGTTTGGTCGCGTCGTTCTGTCATGGCCGGGGAGGAAACAGGCGAGGAATGGCTGACACGAAGGACTCCAGAAGTCAGCGTAACTTAAAAGGGATTTATTGAAGCAGGGGAAAAACAAAAATACAAAAACCTTGGAAGGGAGGCACAGGGAGACGAAGGGCAGGCGCAGGGAACACAGGAACACACGGACACACAACGTCAACGACGCGACAACAGGCATAGAAAACGCAGGACTTAAATACACAGAAGGGCTGATGAGGGAAGAGGAAACAGGTGGGAACACAGGTGACACTGATAACTAAGACGAGACCAGAGGGAAGCAAAACTGAATACAACAGACAGGGGCTGGATGAATATCAAAATAAAACAGGAAGTATGATAAGGGAACAGAGACGCAAACCTGACACAGAATACAGAGAGACACGAGGGACTAGAAATAACTGAGGGCAACTCTAACAGATAACAAAACAACCTGAGAAAACGGAAACCATACCAAGAAAACATAAAACACTGGGCCATCGGCCCAGGACATGACAACTGCAGAGTTTACCCAGGGAGTTTCTAAATGATATCTTTTCTGCTGTTTACATTCCTCTCTCTGCTATCCCGGCAATTTCCTCCACATTATTACCACAATATTCCAATAAATACCCCCTAGATCTTTCTTGTATTGTACTCTATTGTCTTGTATAAGTGTGCAGTTTACATCATTTTGAGCAACTGTCACAAAACCACTAATTAAAAAAGTCCTTCTGTTTCTGATTCATTCGCTTTGTACGCCAGAAAATGATAGAAAAAGTTTTCAAGTGATGTGTGATTTGTCTTTTATTTTTTTATTTATTTATTAATTTTATTTATTATTTCAACCCAAGGCTCCACAGTTTGCACTGTCGCCCTTCTTGCTCTCTTTTTCTTTCTCTCTGCTGTTTTCTTCATTTCACATTTAGCTACCGTTCCAATTTGTGTTGTGGGCCAGTAGAAAAAGTCACGTTTTTCCCAATGGCCACTTTGCCACTGCAGACAGGAAAAAGGCTGGTTGAGAGAAGACTTAATCCCACTCTCTGCACTCTTGTCCATCATAGACATTGGCAAAGCTTTAGGGAATAAACACAGAGACAAACGTACATGAATTCTAACAAGGCCAGAGGCCAAACACTAACTCAAACTGTTTTGTGACTCCACAGAGAATTAATACCCACACAATAAAAAGCTAATCATCTAATAAAACAACAGACCAACATTTGATTTATTCCTTCAATAAAATACTCAAACTCTGTAGTAAACAAAGTAAACACACTGCGTATAAATGGGTTGCTGTGAGCTAGTTGTGCTGGTGATATATTGTTTCTGTGTCTTGGATACAGAAACAATAAAATAAAATAAAATAAAATGCAATAAAATAATATTTTCTTTAAAATACAGGCTGCTGCTTATTATATGCTTAGAAATATGCTTAGAAAATATCAGGTCAATGATGAGTTGTCTCTTCAGTGACATTCAAAACACTGAAATGGCTCAGTTACTTGAAGATAACTGATTCATAATATGCTTTCATACTTTGATGATGTATTTTTGGGGTTGTTTGCAGACACAGTAGTTGTGGAGTTATATCTATGAAAATGATGTGTTCTAATGAGCCCGGGTCCCTGGTTTACAAAGTCTATCTTTCATTTGGATGCCAGGGCTGGTTTCACTAAACCTGGACTGCAAACAGACTCAGACACAAGATTAAAGTGAATTCCCAAATTATTATGGCAGAACTAGTTTCCAGCATTAATGGCTGTGTTCTGCCTCCAAAGCACCCTTGAGGTCTTTGATCAATGAAAATTAAAAACAGCTGATTAATGGTCTAAAATGATCATTTTTTCCAATAATAATCTCCCACAGCTTTTATCAAAGGGAAAATAAGATGCTACTGTACTTGTTTAATTGCATGTACTTAAATTGTATGATGATAGCTCACAATGATGTGCCGCAATATTAAAATCGTTTGCATCCTTTGGGTTTTGTGGGTTGTGGGGTGAGACCTTCATAGACTACTTGGGACTGGGTGAGTTTGGAAGCTGGGGCAGGGTGCATTGTCCTACTGGGTGGAATCCTCGGGGGGTGCTGTTGTCATTGGTCCAAGTATAACTATAGCTGAACAAGAAGTTGGAACGTAATTAGTAAATGCTCGTAAGTTAAGTGACTAACTTAAGACTGGAATCCAGAAATATGCCTCCATTTTACTGCAGCTGTGTTCACCAACTGCTTTTTTGTGGGTCTTTCTGCCTTCATTTTAGGTCATTAACTCAGCCAATCACTGACATCACTGACCTTAAAACTATGTGTTATTCACTCCAACAATGGATACATAATTCATTATATTATGAAACTGGAGTTTCTCAGTCAACATGGGACTTGTCAATCACTACAAAACAGGCATGCCAATCAAGTCAGTCAAGCCCACAAATAAACCTCTCTGTATGGCCTCTTATTACATAAGTATGTTGAAAATGACCACCAATACATTGATGAGTAAATTTAGCTAATGGCTCATTTCATGAGATGTTGATGAAGTTTCTTTTGAAGCAAGCACAGTGGTATTGCTCATTAAAGGACACTTGAGTTCAAGCTGTGGCTGTTGCAGCTTGGTTTACATCCAATAATGTAACAGTTACACCAGACCTTCGTGGAATTTACTGCTATGCAGTATTTAAAATGAATTCCAAAGCTTTTCAATGATATCAAATATGTCACAGGAGCTAAGAGCAATATGTAGATTACGAATGACTGAAGGCATCTTAATCTGGCTCTGCCATGGCAAAACGGGGCCTCGGGTCTGTACATATTTCTTAGTGTAGACATGCCAAGGCACAAATGAAGCATTAGAATTCAGACCTAAAAATATATCCATGACAGTGATACTGAGTGGGTTGTTTGCTTAACTTTGAAGCATTTTAATGGTAAAATCAACTTAATCTTGAGTTGAAAAAGTTCCGATAAAGGCTTGCTACATCTCTGTTCACCTCAGACACAAACATGGGATGCTTGTCATCACTTCATAATTCTCTAATTGGTATTAATAGTTTACATAGCTGTCTTTAACTGTTGCACAACTAATGCTATATCAAGTGCATTGCTACCTTCCAGGACCATAAAATCCACCTTGCAACAAAAAATGCCTTCCTCCAATTCCACCTTACAAATGAATCAGAGTTTTAGAGTTTAAGAGTTTAGATTTCTGGTTTGTGTTAGTCACGTTACATCGACAAATTTTAAGAAGTTACGAGATGTTCCATTGTAAAGTCTCTTACATTTTGGCTATACAATTTTCTTTAAAAAAAAAAGTTTCCATTTGTGTGTTTCAAAAAGTAGAAGCTCTCTAAAAAGTTCCCTTGCGACTCACTTAGGGGTAGAAATTCTGTCCATAAAAAAATTAATGAACAGAGGGCAGCCCTGATGAAGTCCAACACCCACAGGAAACGAGTCCAACTTATTGTCGGTAATACAGACCAAGCTCTCGCTGTGGTTGTACAGGGACTGAATGGCCCACAACAATGGGCCAGACACCCCATACTCCACTAGCACCACCCACAGGATACCCTGAGGGATGCCACTGAATGCCTTCTCCAAGTCCACAAAACACATGTAGACTGGATGGACAAACTCCCACGCACACTCAAATATCCTTGAAAGGATGAAGAGCTGGTTCAGCGTTCTGTGACCAGGATGAAAATCACATTATTCCTCTTGAATCCGAGGTTCAACTAGTGGACAGACCCTCCTTTCTAGCACCCTGGCATAGACCTTACCGGGGAAGCTGAGGAGTGTGATCCCCCAATAGTTGGAGCACAGCCTCCAGTCTCCTTTCTTAAAGATGGGAAAAGTAACATGCATTTTAGAAAATTACAACATATTCACTTCTTAGAGCATTGCAATATACACATAACTTTATACAATATTAGGCTATTTCTTCATGACCACATTCATCAAGACCACATGCTTCCCTCACTGAGGCACAGGATGGGCGTCATATATAAATTGTGTGGAAATTACCAAAAATACACTTGCCTTATAAAGGGTTAGAGGTTAACCAGACCCTAAGCTTAATGATAAAAGGTTTGGCAATAATGTGTGTCTCATGTGTGGATAATAAGAAGGCTGTATCATGTCAGATGTGTTATTTTAACAACTAATCAAATTAAAATTTTTGTGGCTATTTTTTTTTTCTAAATGGGATCAAAAAAGTTTGATTGTATCTTTGTCCAGGGTCAAGTCTTCAAATGGCTGGAAATAAGTGATACATCATCAGGATAAAATGTGTCAATTCTCCATGATAAATCAATATAATGGTCAATTAATGATTGTCTGACAACTGATTAATGATGATGCAGAAAGTGTGATGTTATTCACTTATTGCAAAGTGGTTTTACTATCATTAAATTAGGAAAGAGAATATAATTAATGTTTAAAATGATAAAATGTGCTTTCTCATTCTGCTTTTGTTATGATAATCATTCCATACCCTCATTAGCAGTCCTCTGTATGCCAGTTTCTATTGATTGGCTTTTTTCTTATCAAATAGTAGAATTTTCATGTAGACATAATTAATTTTGCATTTTGAATGTTTCATATGATAAATGTTGTACACTTAGAAAAAAGACACTTCCAGGCATAGATGAGTTTAGAATAGTTGCACTTTACTTGTCGTTTTGCTCTGCAAATACAGAAACACAAGCACTTCAATTCAGTGGCGGCCGCACTCTGCAGGCCGTTTGTGCACTAAAAGACACGGGACCCCTGCAACCTACTTAAGGGACCCCCAAACTGTCTCATCCAGTGCCTGTGTGAGCTCCACTC
The DNA here is from genome assembly GCF_007364275.1 of Archocentrus centrarchus. Lineage (NCBI taxonomy): Eukaryota > Metazoa > Chordata > Actinopteri > Cichliformes > Cichlidae > Archocentrus > Archocentrus centrarchus. The sequence continues at coordinate 28,712,791 of NC_044355.1, read as the reverse complement.
ATTGGAATCATAATTAACCTACTAAAATATTACAGTTGGATTGTTCATGAGCACAATATATGTCAGTGTGAGGATAAATGAACACAGTAGCAATAAGCAACCCAAATAACATAAAATGAAGTGCTTAAAGTACATTCATATGTGTCTAACCATATGAGTTTTGGAGCTCTGTGGTTTTTGAGTCAGCAGAGCATTGGTGACTTTTACACACTATGTGCCTTAGCAACCCCACTTTGTAACTTTACACGGTAAGCCATGTTGTGGCTGAGTTGCTATGGTTCCTAAATGCTTCCACTTTGCAGTGATATCACTTATAGCTGATTGTGGAATATCTAGGAGGGAAGAGAGTTTGTGAACTGATTTGTCAGAATGGTTGCATCCTATTACAGCATGATGCTCAAATAAGGGGTATTGTGGTAGTTGAACAGCTTTAATTACAGTTGTGTTTAAATAGCTTTTTATCATATATCACATTAAAAATGTTTTTGTATGCACTTTTGTATGAACTGCACAGCATTCCCAACAGTCTTTCTGAACCCAGACTTCATGTTGTATGACAGCATAAGTTTCCAACTTCTTCAGGAGCTGCATTTGAGCACCTATGCTGTGTGATTCTTCCACTATTCTTCTTTGAGACATGCAGCAGTCTACCAAACTTTACAATCACTCATTTGCAGTTGTTGCACAGATATTACACATAACAAAATCTCACTCGTGGTTGATATTTTGATTGGCACGTGGGCCTATGAACTGTTGACCACTGCAGTACCACAATGTCAAAATCGGCCAGTCAGCCTGATCTGGCCTCACAGCAGGTTTGAATTAGGCGTGGAGGTAAAAGATCTACCATTTTCTGACAGGCTGGTTTGGATCTCAATTTGCAACATTCCAGGCATGTTCTTTGGTGTCTGCGTACCGCCTCCCTGCATCTTAGGATCCATACCTTTCAGCGAAGCTCTGCAAACACTCTCTCAGGTCCAGGATGACCAAGCTGGCAGTCATAGTCCTTTATGAGGAGTCTAGTGTTCGGGTGGTTGGAGTCCAAGACAATGGGATGTACAGTATCCAGATCAAGGTCTTCACTCCGTTTCAACCGGCCTCCAACACGGATAAGCAGGCTGGAGTTGTCAAACTCAGGAGAGAGACACAATAATCAGCTGGTATGTGGAATGGGTTTACCTGTCTTTAGGAGCTGATAATCCTCAGGGAAACTGTCAATCTGGACTCGCCTCATAGCCAGGAACTCAGCTTCTTTGTAGGTATTAGCCGGAGGCTGTCCCGTCAGACCTGCCGCCCCATGGAGCTCCTCCTCTATTGCCTCTACTAAGTTCTGCCAACTGCTGTGCTTACTTCCATCAGTCCCAGGAGGTGGTGAGGTTATCACTCCACAGAAGGCGGGTTTCCTTAGCTCTGCCTCATAATTGCAGGCTGGTTCAGAGGGGCTCGATGGTCATTCTCTGGGAGGCTGCAGGAGAAACTGTGGGCCCTGTGTCCAGCGGCTGTCTCCAAGTAAGTCTCTCAGGCTCTTTCCTCTTGTGAGGTCATCAGCAGGGTTTCTGGCTGAGTCCACATATCACCATGCCTTCAGATGGGTCAGTTCCTGAATCTCAGCCACTCTGGTGCCCACAAATACCTTGAAGTGGCAGGATTCTGAGTTCAACCAGTGGAGCACTGTGGTGGAATCTGTCCAGTAAGTGACCTCCTGAATCGCTATGGTGAGCTCCTTTGTGAGCACTCTAGCCAGCTGAGCTCTGGTTAAAGCTGCACAGAGTTCAAGACGGGGCACAGAATGCTGCTTCCGTGGGGCTACACGGGATCTGGCCAGAAGGAAGGACAGGTGCACCTGGCCCACCAGATCCACTGAACGCAGGTAGGCCAAAGAACCATAAGCCTTCTCAGAGGCATCTGAGAAGACATGAATCTCGTGGATCACCTCCGGATGATCCACTGTACTTAGGGTGTAGCACCTAGGTAATCTCATCTGTGGCAAGTATTGGAGTTCAGCTTCCCAAACCTTCCATGCTTGAAGAAGGTGATCAGGGAGTGCAGGGTCATCCCACTCCCTCTGTTTGTCCCACAGCTGCTGGACGATCACCTTTGCCCTGGTGGTGAAAGGAAGGATGACCCCTAGGGGGTCGTACTGCATGGCCAAAACCCAGTATATATTTCTCATGGAAGGGCCACCATAAGTTACCCTTCGGCACTTGAAGCCTAGGTAGTCAGTGTCACAACGCCAGCTCAGACCCAGGGTGGATTCCGTGGCCTCTGTTTTGTCGTGGGAGAGCCACAGTTCCAACTTAGGGGACTTGGCCTCTGGTGGAAGATGGCTAATGACCTCAGGTTGGTTGCTGGCCCACTGCCTGATATCAAACCCGCCAGATGCTAGGAGAGCTCTCCGTTTATCAAGGAGATGACGGGCTTCTGTAGCTGAGGGGAAGCTCTGAAGACAGTTGTCCACATAAGTGCACCTCTCCACAGAGAATCTCACATGCTCCTCAGGCAGACTGTGTGACAAAACATGCTGCTGGAGAGCAAAGGAAGCGCAACAAGGACTGCAAGTAGTCTCAAATGGCAGTACTTGCCACTCGTACACTGCAGGGGGTTCTTCTCTCTTCATGTGGCGCCACAGGAACCGTAAAAGAGGCTTTTCTTCAGGCAAGAGTAGCACCTGGTGAAACGTGCCACGTATGTCTCCACTGATGGCGACATTGTGCTTCCTAAACCGAAGGAGTACACCCAGGAGAGAGGGACTCAAGGCTGGACCAGGCAGTAACCATTCATTGAGGTTGAGGCCACCGTACTGGAAGGAACAGTTAAACACAATGCAGTCTTTGCCATTGTGGTTAACCATATGATGAGGGATGTACCAGCTTTCTCGATGTAGTGTCCGAGGGAAGCTTGGTTACCGCACCTGCGACCACTAATTTATCAATTTCAGCATTGTACGTGGCTGCCTTGTCAGGATCCTTGGCCAGGCGTCTTTCCATGCTCCTAAGGCCAGGCATCACAGCTTCTTCAGGGACTTGGAAGCAAGGAAAGTCCTTCTTCCGCAGTAATGGTTTGGCATAGCGAAAGATCCCATTCACCTTGATCCTGGTCGTCTTGGCCTCTAGGAGGTTAAGGGCTTCTTGATCCTCTTGGGATCTGGTGGCCAGCTTCTCACTACGATAGGGTAAGACATCAAGCTGCCACAACCTTTCCACGTTCTTCTTAAGTTCGAGCTCTGCAGGGCTGAGGGAGAGGAAAAGGCACTGTTGTGGTGACAGCTGTCTTTGCACAAGCTGAGTTGGTCCTTGTAGCACCCATCCCAGCCGAGTCTTAAAGGCAGCTGTATCCCCGGGTGGTCCGAGACGAACTGGTGCAGTAGGTGTTATGAGGTGGGTGTGGACATCCAGGAGCCAAGAACTTCATCTTTGTTGCAGCCTCAGTTTGAGATTTACCTTGAACAGTCAGGTATGCTTTATGTAAAAGTTATGCCTGGTGCAGCTTTGTACGTTACTTTGTGTTAAGTTCCATTAATTCTTAAGGGAAGATCGGGTTGATGTCTGCTGGAAGTAGGCATGAGGGACCCACTGGTATGACACAAAGTATGCTCCCAGCTAGGAATACACAGCTGGTGGCTATTTGCTTGTGTGCTCACATACACCAATAAACAAGTCCTCGAGGGGAGAGAATCTAAATTGCTTCATAGAACAGATGGTGTAGAAGCCTGAGATTGTTTTCCTACTTTTTTAACATATCTGTCCTCCTGCCTCTATCTTTTACTTCCTTACTATTTCAATCAATTTTAGGCTTTCATCTTTTCATCACTTTCTCTTTTGCACACCGTTAGTTCCCCCCATTCCCCACGCAGCAGATGATCTGACATCATTATTGAAGGCATTTCCGTTCCTTTAGAGAGAAGAGAACTGAGTGGAGCTTAGGGATATTTGTTTTCAAAAGGCATCACTTTCACACTTCAGGGAGAGTGAAAAAGAGGGAGAGAAGGATGAAGACAGAGAGTAAGCAAGTGATGGAGGGAGAGTGCATTTATATAAAAGAGAGAGAGAAGAGGAGCATGAAGACAGACAAGATAATTAACTCAAAGGTATATAAAAGGTTCCTCTATAGAGGAAAGTGTGCACACCTCTGAGATATTTGTTTTCTAAAGTTTACCTTTGCACTTCAGGGGAGCACAGGGAAGCATGACGGGAGGAGCAGAAAAGGGAAAAGTAAGGATGAGGGAAGGAAAAGGACAGCCTGATGCATGCTTCAAAGTCATTGCAAAAATGGTGCAGGGGCAAATTTATGAACCGTTTCAGAGTCCCTGCAGTGAAAGTTGATATTGGAGTAAATCTTACTACCTCAGAGTGACTTCAGACCTGCTTATGAATGTTTCTCTAAGTAGAAATTAACATGACATATTGTGGTTTTCCAGGGACTTGTGACCTGGGCTAATGGATAGTACAACCCCATTTCCAGAAAAGTTGGGACACTGTAAGTCATGAATAAAAACAGAATGCGATGATGTTCAGATCTCATAAACCCATATTTTAGTCACGAGAGAATAAAAATATTGAATGTTTAGTGATTCAAATGTACCCTTTTAAGAAATATTTTAGCTCATTTTGTAATTGATGGCAGAAACACGTGTCAAACAAGTTGGGACAGGGCAACATTAGGCCTGAAAAGTAAGTGGTACTAAACAAAATTAATTAGGTTAACTGACAACAGGTCAGTAACATGACTGGGTGTAAAAAGAGGATGTTTTGAGTTTCTCAGAAGGAAAGATAGGCAGAGGTTCACCAATCTGCAAAAAACTGCATCTGCATTGTGGAACAATTTCAGAATACTGTTAGTCAGTGTAAAATTGTGAAGACTTTAAATATCTGATCATCTGCAGTACATGATATTATAAAAAGATTATAAAAAGATTCTGGGACAAGGTCAGAAATCCATTTTGAATGCCCGTGATCTTTGGTCCTCAACAGCACTGCCATAAACAAACAAGCACGGTTTTTTGTCTGTGAACACAGTTCATCGTGCCATTCACAAATGCAGATTAAATCATGCAAAGAAGAAGCCAAACGGTCAACATGATCCAGAAACTATGACTCTAGCATTTGCTAAATGCTAAACCACACACTGCATCCATTCCAACAGCATGGCTTTGTAGTAGAAGAGTCCGGGTGCTGACTGGCCTGCCCACAGACCAGACCTTTCAAAAACATTTGGTACATCATAAACTGACAAGGAAGACTCAGGACTGTTGAGCAGCTAGAATTCTATATTTGACAAGAATTGGACAACATTCCTCTCCCAGACGTCCAGCAGCTGGTCTCCTCAGTTCACAGACATTTATAGATTGATGCTTAGAGAAGAGGGAATGCTGCGCAGTGGTAAACATGACCCTGTCCTAACGTTTTTCAGATGCGTTGCTGCCATCAGATCCAAAATTACCTTATTTTTTTCTTAAAATAGTACATTTTCTCAGTTTAAACATTTGAGAGTTTTCTGTGTCCCACTGTAAATAAAATACAGGTTTATGACATTTGCAAATTTTTGTATTCTGTTTTTATTTCTATTTTACACAGCTTCCAAACTTTTTGGAATTGGGGTTGTAATTGCATGTTAATAGTAATTCAAAAATCAGAAAAAAAGTAACATTTTCTTTGAGAATTTTTTTATGTAAAAATAATCTGATCAAACTTCAAGCTCTTATGAAGCAAAGCCACTATGTAACTGCCTTAAACCTGTTTTCCTCTAATTGCCAGCAGGTGGCTACTCTAACTGGAGTAATGACGACCTTTCTCTTTTTAATGTATGTGACCTCAGTAAACACTTTTATGATGATTTTGTGGGCTTAATTCCTAGGATGAAATCTAACTGAATATATAGAATTTTTTAAAATTATCATCCTTATTCGAATCAAAAGGGAGGATTAAGCAAGACACGCTTTCCCGTGTTATTAAGAAATCATGGTACACCACACACTAAATTAGTGACTTTACAGTTGGATCCATCACAGCAACAAGGTCCTGGATTCGAATCCACCATCTGCCCGGGGACTTTCTGTGTGGAGTTTGCATATTCTCCCTGTGTGTTCCCTCCGTGTACTCTGGCTTCCTCACACAGTCCAAAGACATGCACTTAGTGGGGTTTGGTTAACTGGTGATTCTAAATTGCCCATAGGTGTGACTGTGAGTGTGAATGGTTGTCTGTCAGGCTGGCAACCTGTCCAGAGTGTGCAGTAACCTGCATCTCGCCCTACGACAGCTGGGATAGGCTCCAGTCCCCCCGCGACCCTGGAAAGGATAAGCGGAAGAAAATAGATAGATGGATTATTTATTTTTTGCTGTTTCATTCTTAAGGCAATAAGAAAATTCATTGTATTTCAAAAACCTCTCTTATCCCCAAATTCAGTAACAGCTGCACAACTGTAAGACATGAATGAACAACTGTGGTTTCTATGGATATTTTCTCAGGCAATTTCACAATAGCTCCAGGGGCTAATGTCAATAAAAATGTCTCTTCCCATGATATCTTAAACTTTATTTCCTGACAGCACCTCCAGACAGGTTACAAAATCTCTAGATTTCTCATAAATGACAGGAGATCCTGGAGCAGTTCCCTAAGAAAACACAGAGATTAAAATGCCTTCACTAATAAAAAGGATTCACTCTGAGGATGTTTGGTGAGTTAGGACTTATTTTCTATTCAAAGACACTTGAAAAATATGCGCTCAAAGGTGTTTGTCTAAAACTAGCTTTCTTTTGTTGTGGCAAACCTGCACTGTCCTAAAACAACTCTCAAAGAAGTGAATATTTTTTATGCTTGATTTCAGATTCGCTAAATCTGTTTACTTCTTCCACTCAACAGATGGAAAAGAACCTAATTTGCAGTTTACTTTGTGACATTTTAAATGGTTCCAATTTACGTGAGAGTTGGATGGAAAACTAAGTTTAGACTTTGGAATGGAGAGTTCGGAAAAGAAAGATTAGAGAGTGTATGAGAGTGATGCTCAAACACACACATGCACGTGAGCAGGTGATGAGGCATTTTTACATGCTCATGTTCCCCGAAATGAGGATTTATAGGAGGGCAATATCCTCCTCTTTGCCCTGCCTTGTATTTCATCTCACTTCACTGAGCTGGATTTATAGCTCTAGCACAAACTTGCAATAAAATAAATATTACACTCTATCTAACGCGGGTGGGGGTGGGAGGGGTGTGTGTGTGTGTGTGTGTGTGTGTGTGGGGGGGGGGGGGGGGGGGGGGGGGGGGGGGGGCTCCAACTATCAGCTTCAGTGAGGCTGATTTACAGCTCCAATACAGCTGTAATGCAGTAAAATCTAGCGTCTGTCTGTGGAAGGTGTCTCATTGATGGTTTAACTGATGCCATTGTGGACTTCATCCCTGAAAACAGACAGGGAGATAAAACTTCCAAAATTGTTTTGTTTCTGAATACTTCATTAGCAATGCTGCTTCATACCACGGAAATCAGCATATAGTAAGATGACCTGTCTAATGGTATGCAATTCCTAAAGCATGCTCTCTTTTTACACTGCTCATATAGGAAAGAAATAGAATAACAGCAGAGAGGTTCATAGATGTCTTCACAATAGAGATTGTGCGTCTTTAGACGGGCTCAGTTTTGCTCTACAAGATAAAAAAAACCCGATTCAGAAGTTTTAAAGTTTTTACTGGATGTGTCCCAGCAAAGACTTTTGTCTAAATTCCAACTGCATCAGTTGTTCTTAATATGATTGTAACACTTCCACCTTTAACCCTTATGAGACAGGGATGACAGAGTGCTTCTCTCAACTTGGACCAGATCAGAAAAATTAGGTTCTCTCTCGGAGGACAAATGAACGTGGACAGAGATTTGGAAAAGGTAACACATAGAAGGAAAATTTATTAGCACTGTAACAAGTTGAAAAAAACAAGGCTTCAGTAACGACTGAATTTCTCACTGTATAAAAAAAATACTACCAATTGGTGAACTTCTTGAAAAGAAACTGGGCCCAAAAAAAAATAATTAAATAAAACAAACAGTCAAAAGTCGGGTCAATGTCAAATGTCTCTGTGTAAAATGTTCACAGGTCTCTCTGTGTAAAATGTTCACAAGTCTCTCTGTGTAAAATGTTCACAGCTCTCTCTCTCTCTCTACCCGGGTAGTTTGATTTCCTTTTTGTCTTATCTGGAATATTGCGATGGGCGTCCCCTTTCCTCAGACGAACAGCACAACAGGCCGCTGGCGTCACACCCTCCATGCGTGCAACCCCACGTCCCGCCTCTCCACTCGCCGATTCTCCCTCTGGCTCGCCATCTTCAGAATCCACCCAAAATGGGGGGGGTGGGAAAAAACCAACCAGAGTTTTTCCACTTGACAATATACCGATCTGACGAGGCGATGTCGGTCAAAGCGGCTCACTCTCAAAATGAAAATCTTCAAACACTCGAAACACCATTCAAAAGAAAGTATAGTTCCACTGTTTATCCTGGACTTAACAGGCAGTAGAGCGAACGACACCCTTCCTCTCCGCCGTGTGTGCTCTGATCAGCCTAATTACCAGAAAAAAAAGTAAACACGGAAAAGAAAAAAACGGGAGAACACAACATTGCTGTCAGCATAGATGTGGGTGTATGCGCACCCTGCTGGCAAAAAATAAGAATTGCCTGGGGTTTTCACTAAACACTTAGGAACAGAAAAAAATCCGGAGGTTTTCCTTATTAGTGCAACTAATGGGCGTTACATCCTCCCCTCCTGAATCAGCGTGCGTCCCTGCATGCTTAGACTTTACACCTGAATTAGCTGACCCATGTCTGGTGTAGCAGTAAAGTCAAGAGCCTGCATTACAGCTTGGTCTAGACTTTTCAGAATAGAGTGCATAACTAGGGATAAAGGATTCCCAAGTGACCTATATGTCAATCTATCAGGCTCAACTCTCTGTCTTGTTGACCTCCTAACCCCTGAATCTTGAATTTCTTCCTGAACAAGGTTATCTCCACTCTCTCTCAGCTTCCCCCCACTTGATTCCTTGAGTCTTTCTTTGTCTTCCATCATCCCATCAGTTTGTTCCTCATCTTTTTCTTCACTAATTTCGACTGCGTCTCTTTCCACAGATTCATCACTGACTAGTTCACTTCTAACTCCAACATCATCCACAACAGGTAAGTCTATTTCCACAGGTAAGTCTCCTTCCACTTCCTCAGAAATATTCCCTTCCAGGTTACTCACTGGGTGAAACACATCAGCCTCAGGATTCAGACTTGACTCCTCACAACTTACTCCATTTTTGTCAGTCAAGTCAACTCTTGTACGAGGGATTTCATGGACAATGGTTACTGTTGGGAATGTGATATTCTCTTTACCAGTTTGTGGGTAATAATCTACTTCCTCTTCACTTTCCCATGGCTGCTCTAGTTCAGCAACCTCAGGAAGCATTTCACTTGCCTGGGGGTTTGACATTTCCCTTCCTCTTCTTTCACTTGCCTTAACTCGTCTTGAATAGAGGAAGCTAGAAACCCGCAAGGTAGTAACAAGTCTCTATGAAGTGTCCTCTCTGGACCATCGGAGGTCACTGGACTAACAACATAGACTGGAGAATCGTCAATATGCTTGACAACTTTGTACACTGTACCACTCCATCTGTCTGCTATCTTATGTTTACCTCGAAAGGAAACATTTTTGACAAGCACACGATCTCCTTCCTCAAGGGTAGACTCCCTAACTTTGAGATCATATCTCTGCTTGTTACGTTGAGCAGTCTTTTCACTGTGTTCGATGGCAAGCTTATAGTTGTCTTGCAGATTTTCCTTCAGCTTTCTCACATAATCTGTGTGAGTACCTTTCTTACATCCTTCTGGATGTAGTCCAAATGCCACATCAATGGGGAGGTTTGGCTGTCTCCCAAACATCAACTGGTATGGAGAGAAACCAGTGGTGTCATTTTTGGTTACATTGTATGCATGTACCAGGGGCTGTACATGATCATGCCAGTTTACTTTGTCCTCCTCTTGGAGAGTTCCTAACATCTCTAGAAGCGTCCTGTTGAACCGCTCAACGGGATTTCCACGAGGATGATAAGGAGTTGTTCTTGTCTTCCTTATGCCCAACAGCTGACAAAGGTCTCTGATAAGGACAGACTCAAAATCACGACCTTGGTCACTGTGAAGACGTTCAGGTAGCCCATAGTGAACAAAGAAATTGTTCCATAAAATCTTGGCTACTGTCTTGGCTCTCTGATCGGCAGTGGGGACAGCAACAGCGTACTTTGTGAAGTGGTCAGTTATGACCAAGATGTTCTTTGTCCCACGTCTATCAGGCTCCAACGACAAATAGTCGATACACACTAATTCAAGTGGTCGACTTGTTCTGATGTTCACAAGGCGCGCTGATTTCTCAGCCTTGGCCTTGCGGCGAATACATCTTTCACAGGTTCTGACTTTTCTCTCCACATCCAGAAACATTCTTGGCCAATAGAACCGTGTGCGAACAAGATCCAGTGTCCGGTCCAGTCCCATGTGGCCAATGGAGTCGTGGAGGTTTTGGAGTGCCATCTCCCTGAACTTGGGAGGTAGGACCAACTGATAGAAAGGCTCACCCCGGTTCATACGCTTCCGGTACAGAACGCCATTATCTAACACAAGTTGGTCAAACACTCGAAGCATGAGTTGAACTTCCTGATCTTCCTGTCGGCGAACACGGTAAGTGAGACGTTTACCCGCACCAACAAGGTCAATAACTCTGCTGATCCGAGGATCATTTATTTGCTCTGCCGCCCAATCCTGCTGTGATACCTGTGGTAGAGTGCTAGATCCAGGCAGCAGATCAGCCTGAGAGAACTCAGCTGGAATAGCGCCCACACCAATAGCAAGGCACCCTACTGTGACAGGTGAGTAACTGCCATCTCCGTCATCTAGAGCATTATACAGCTCATGTCTCTCACAAATAGCTTTGACAGCTTCTTTGGGGAAGCTGTGTTCACCCCCTTCATCCACAAACCTTGAAATGAACTGCCTCACTCTGTCATCCTCGACTTGAGTAGTGAGATCAGTTCCATCTGAATCATGTGGCCATCTGGATAATCCGTCGGCATCAGCGTTTCTTTTGCCAGCTCTGTACTGTATGCTAAAGTTGAAGTTCGACAAGGCGGCAAGCCACCTGTGTCCCGCAGCATCGAGCTTGGCTGATGTCAGAACATAGGTCAGAGGATTGTTGTCCGTCATGACCGTGAATTCTGCACCGTACAGGTAATCAAAAAATTTGTCAGTGACAGCCCATTTGAGTGCTAGAAACTCAAGTTTGTGAGTCGGGTAACGCCGCTCACAGTTTGACAAGCCTCGACTCGCGTAGGCAATTACCCTCATCTTACCGTCTTGCTCCTGATATAAAGCTGCCCCTAGCCCATGCAGGCTGGCATCTGTGTGCAAGACATATGGCTTCCTGGAATCGGCGAAGCCAAGCACTGGGGCTGTTGTCAGCTTCTCAATGAGTGTCTTGAAAGCTTCCTCACAGTCTGAGGTCCACCGCTCATTGAAAGGCCGTTTGAGGTCAGAGTTTGAACATAGCTTTGGACCTTTGGACTTCTTCCGGGGCGGAAGGTAACCAGCAGTTAAAGCATTTAGCGGTTTTGCAATCTTTGCATAATCCTTGACAAACCTCCTATAATACCCTGTAAATCCTAAAAAGGATTTCAGTTCACTGATGTTAGTTGGACGAGGCCAGGTTGTCAGAGGGGCAATTTTTCCAGGGTCAGTTTCAACTCCATTCTCTGAGACAACATGACCCAAATATTTGACTGACTTCCTGAAGAAATGACATTTCTCAGGTGACAACTTTAGCCCAAACTCTTTTAACCGGTTCAAGACATGCATGAGGCGGCGTTCATGTTCCTCAACAGTGTCAGCAAACACAATGAGGTCATCAAGGAAGACCACGACTTCCTTGAGATTGAGGGAGCCCATGCATTTTTCCATGACTCTTTGGAAAGTTGAAGGGGCGTTTGTGACTCCTTGGGGCATCCTGTTAAATTCCCAGAAGCCCGTGGGTGTGACAAAAGCCGTTTTGTGTTTGTCCTCTTCATCTACCTCTACTTGATAGTAGCCTGATTTCAGATCCATCACGGAAAACCATTTGGACCCTGTGAGAGCAGCAAAGGTTTCCTCTATGTTCGGCAAGGCATACGCATCCTTTATGGTCTGGTTGTTCAACTTTCTGTAGTCGACACATAAACGGATGGCACCGTTCTTCTTCTTTACAACAACTATTGGTGAGGCAAAAGGGCTTTCTGACTCCCTTATGATGCCAGCATCCAAGAGTTCCTGTAGATGAAGCCTCACAGCTTCATAATCGGACGGGTGAATGGGCCTTGCCCTCTGCTTGTAAGGTGTTGGATCAGAGAGGCGAATTTTATGTTTGACTGCTGTGGTGTGACCATAGTCAAGATCGCCTCTTGCAAACACTTCAGGAATACAGTTCAGTTTTTGCGTGATCCGCTCTTTCCATTCCTCGGAAAGTGGAGAACCAGTGAAGTCGAAGGTTATTTTGCCTGTGTTGTTTGTGGTACCTGTAGTTGAAATTTTAGCAGTACCGTTGGGGGATCGTGTCGCCTGATTCTCTTCGGGTTTACCCGAGGGTGTGGATAAAGGAAAAAGAGCTAGAGGGATGGAAAGTTCTGCTATGCTATGTTTTGGGGGAACTGTTATGTTGTGGGCAGTCTCATTTTTTAGCAAAATGGGGACTTTGAAGTGTGTTTGCTGAGGGCTGGACATAACATAGTTACAAAAAGACAACCCACTCGGTATATTGGAGTGAGTGGACGGTTCCACTAAGAAAGGAGCTCCCTTGTTTGTGGGCACCTTCCTCACATAGCCACTCAAAACCTTTTTCTCACCAGCTGGAATTACAATGGCTTTCTTACATTGTAACTTTACTGTCCTCACCATGTCGCTGTTTTGTTTAGCCTGACACGTGCTGTAAATGTTGCGAATAAGAGGTATGTTGGTGCCTAACAGAGCAGGAAATTCTGCATTGGACTTGCAATCTGGGACAACGAGAGCTAAAGTGCTAACATGCTCAGCTCTACCCGTGAAATTTTCTGGGAACTGCACATTAATTTCAACATAGCCCAGGTAAGGCACTTTTTGACCTCCTGCACCCTCCACTTCAAGAATGTCTCTAAGAGGCAGGATCGGCAGGGAAGACAGGTAAGTATCATGAAAAGACTTGGAAACTGTAGTAACCTGTGACCCAGAGTCAATGATTGCTTGACATTGGACCTTTTCAATGCTAACGACAGCAACTGACCTTGGCCCTACTAAGCCATTTAGGAGCTCCTCCTCAAAAGTGTGCATATGTTCACATTTGACTCGCTTTTCTTTGTGTCTTATCTTGGGACTCTCACCAATCTCTGTGGCTCCAGTAGGTCCCATTACTGGGAGCCCGTCCAGTTTAAAGGTAATCTTTGTTTTGCACGCCACTCATCTTGCCTTGCTTTTAATTCTTTGTATTTTCGGTCAACAGCAGCTTTGTTTATCTGGTTTTCACACACTTTGGCTATGTGGCCATCTTCACCACATCGGAAGCAGAACCAAGCCCTAGGCTGAGATTTGTGTGTTACCTGATGAGCTTGTGCCTCAATTCTAGGTGCATGCACATCTGATTCATCAGTTGACGCTGATTCTGACATTTTAACACATTTCCTCTGTTTCTTAGGTTTGGTGCTGAGCTGCAGCTTCAGTTCAGCAAGCTGCTTCTTTAAGTTCTCTGTCTCAGAGATATATGCTTGGAGGACGCTTGAATTTGGATCTCCACAAGGAGATGTATCTGGCAAGTAAAGCACATTTGTTGTGACCTTTTGCTTTGGGACCCCAAAATGCCGGTGCATTCGATCCAACTTAGCTGCCCTTCTATCCTCTTCTGACCGCAACTGTAGCAGCAGCTCTGCAAAACCAGCATCTTTCTCCGACCTCAGTTCCAACTGCATGGTGAGATCATGGTCCCAACAGCCACGTTTAAACTGTTTCAGCAAATGATGATTTGCTGCTGACTGACTTACTCCATTTTTCTTCACAGCGGTGTTAAGCAACACCTGCAACCTCTGCAAATACTCTGAGGCCCTCTCACCAGAGTTTTGATAAGTGTTCAAGAACCTGGCAAAAATCTCATCACCGTCCTCTACCAAACCATAAGCAGAGTCCAGCAACTTCACATATTCTCCAGGAAGAGCTGAGGAACCTAGCTGTCTAACAACATCAGAGGCTGGAGGGAGCAGACTTTCTAATATTTTCCTCCGCTGGACATCCAATGAGGCTCCATCTTGGAACATTAAATCCACATGGAGACACCATGTATCAAAATCAACCTCTCCAGGAGGCTTGGGCGCCCTACCAGAGAAGGGGCGCAACCACCGAGATGAGCTCTGAGAGGTGGAAGAATCATTTTTGATCACATGCTCAACCACAATTCGCTGCACATCAGGTGGATTTAGCTCATCATCTCTCAGTTTCAGAGATTCAAACTTTTTCATCTTCTTCTGCACTGCAGGTTGAGCTATTTTCTTATCTGTTTTAGTGCTAGGTGGCGAGAGGATGGTCTTTGAAAGGACAGCTTTCCTGACCCTAGAGTTGCGTATGAGAGGTGTAGTGCTGTGTTCAGAGTGAACACTCTCATCAGAGGACTCGCTGCCACTGCTTAAAGCGAGAAGTGTGCCTGTGCGAAGGGCTACAGTCTGACTTGCAGTATCCATAAGTGCATTAACACTATCTACCTGCCATGTCACTGTGGGATTGTTCACATTTGTGATCTCAAGAGGAAGACTTAACTCAAATATTGCCATCGGGATGTCTGAATCAAACTCTACGATAGCTGTGTCTTTTTTCACTGCAGCTGAATGCCGCACTACTTTGATTACAGTCCCATATGTTCTTAACGAAGCTATGATGTCAGCATCAGTGTCAGTTTCGGTAAGACCGATTACACAGATGGACCGTTCAACAACAATACCATACATTTGTTCAATATCCATGTTTGTTTTGACTCTACACACACAAAAATGCTACAAAATGAACCTCCAGTGGCAGATCACATGGAAACATGTAAAATGTGCCTTCAAACTTAGAACCTTTGTCCACCTCCTATTTATCCTCCTGGCTGGCTCGCCACAGAAATTGACAATGTAACACTTCCACCTTTAACCCTTATGAGACAGGGATGACAGAGTGCTTCTCTCAACTTGGACCAGATCAGAAAAATTAGGTTCTCTCTCGGAGGACAAATGAACGTGGACAGAGATTTGGAAAAGGTAACACATAGAAGAAAAATTTATTAGCACTGTAACAAGTTGAAAAAAACAAGGCTTCAGTAACGACTGAATTTCTCACTGTATAAAAAAAATACTACCAATTGGTGAACTTCTTGAAAAGAAACTGGGCCCAAAAAAAAATAATTAAATAAAACAAACAGAGTCAAAAGTCGGGTCAATGTCAAATGTCTCTGTGTAAAATGTTCACAGGTCTCTCTGTGTAAAATGTTCACAAGTCTCTCTGTGTAAAATGTTCACAAGTCTCTCTGTGTAAAATGTTCACAGGTCTCTCTCTCTCTCTCTACCCGGGTAGTTTGATTTCCTTTTTGTCTTATCTGGAATATTGCGATGGGCGTCCCCTTTCCTCAGACGAACAGCACAACAGGCCGCTGGCGTCACACCCTCCATGCGTGCAACCCCACGTCCCGCCTCTCCACTCGCCGATTCTCCCTCTGGCTCGCCATCTTCAGAATCCACCCAAAATGGGGGGGGTGGGAAAAAACCAACCGGAGTTTTTCCACTTGACAATATACCGATCTGACGAGGCGATGTCGGTCAAAGCGGCTCACTCTCAAAATGAAAATCTTCAAACACTCGAAACACCATTCAAAAGAAAGTATAGTTCCACTGTTTATCCTGGACTTAACAGGCAGTAGAGCGAACGACACCCTTCCTCTCCGCCGTGTGTGCTCTGATCAGCCTAATTACCAGAAAAAAAAGTAAACACGGAAAAGAAAAAAACGGGAGAACACAACGTTGCTGTCAGCATAGATGTGGGTGTATGCGCACCCTGCTGGCAAAAAATAAGAATTGCCTGGGGTTTTCACAGGAACAGAAAAAAATCCGGAGGTTTTCCTTATTAGTGCAACTAATGGGCGTTACATGATGTTTGCAAAAGTTATCTTGC
This sequence comes from Archocentrus centrarchus, assembly GCF_007364275.1. Lineage (NCBI taxonomy): Eukaryota > Metazoa > Chordata > Actinopteri > Cichliformes > Cichlidae > Archocentrus > Archocentrus centrarchus. Next base: position 28,696,597 of record NC_044355.1, on the reverse strand, counting down.
TGAACAAAATGCGTACCATAAACTTTTATTTCCAGCAGTCTTTTTCTGCAATAAAGGCTTCTGGAAAAATCTGATTGGCTTTTTGTTGAAGGAAACTGACATCGTTCCTGCTGTGCTCTGTTAACATCGAGAGAGTTCTACAACATACTGTACTTCACAGGAACAAAAGCATTTAATTTGTATGATTTTGGGGAAAGGTCGTCTTCCTTCTCTAAAAGTATTTGGAAGCTTTACTTTGATTATATTAAGATTTAATAATTACGCTGTCTAATAATTTATCCTTGTCAATCTGTGGGCATGCAACAAACTGGAGCTCTTGGTCACTTTCTTCTCTAATTAGAATCAGCTATTAGAAATGTTGAATGGAAGTTCAGTTGATCTGCATCATATTAGTTTCTAAAAGTAATTCCCTGACTTGTATACTATCTTCTTCTGGCATAGCATAACCTTCTGTGTGTTCTTTCACTAGAGACCTTTGCATCTTGATCTGTGACTTGACAGAAAATGCAGACTGTCAACAACAGGCAGGGCTTCAGAGGAATCTCTTCGAGACAATGGGATGAAATTGTGCATTCTTGTCAGGGGAGGCGTCACTCTTTGGTCTGATGATGCCGTCACAAACAACGTGATGTGAAGCTGAATTCAGTGACTTGAACATACTGACAAGGCCACCCTCTGTCTGCACTGAGGTTATAAGGCATGTATAGACAATACTGATCTGAGGGATTTTTTAGATGAATTAATCATCAGTGGCCTCTTGTTAAACACCTCAAGGAATGGATGCCAGCTACAGCAAAACAAGCTATAAGAACTGTGGTTTTACACAAGTCCTTCACTGCTGTGATGCCCTTCTAAATGAAACTTAACTTTTCTGCACTCTAAATTGGCCTCTGTGTAGTCCAGACCTGTCAGATATCAAAAAGATTTTTGTTTTATGAAAATATACCAGCTGAAATCGTGAGCTGCTGAAATTCTCTCTCAAATAGGAATTAAAAAATATTTTGTTTAAAAAAAAAAAGACATACTTTTAAAAGCAGAGGTAAGGACGAGAGTGATTTAAATGTTCCTGTTTCAACTTTTTTGAAAACTGGCCACTGAGAGAAGATTTTAGTGTCCAATTACTTTTGTACTATATTTTGTACAGTACTATTATTTTTGATAATTTACTGTGCAAGGGGACAGGCGCTCAACGAACATTATCAAGCCAGCAGCAGCAGCAGAAGAGCCAGATGCATTTCTTATACTGGCTGGGAATTTCATCCATGCTGATGCCAAAACTGTATTTCATAAACTACAGCAGTATTCTGATTTTCCAACATGGGGAAACAACACATCGGACTTGGTCTACATTAACCACAAAGGAGCATTAAAAGCTGCCAATCTGACACTGGACATTAGAAAATCTAAGCACCAGTACACCCCAAAGACACAGCAGAGACACAAGGAGTTTGTGTCAGGAGATCCAGACCATCACTGACTACAAACCCTCTCCACAGACAACAACACCTCTCTGCTGGACATCTTCTTCACAAGGTTTGAAGAACGCAACACCACACCTGTGCAGAAGGCCAAAGCACTGCCCAACGACAAAGTTTTATGCCTGTCCTCAGCCAGCGTGAAGAGAAACCTCTCCAGAGTAAACACTTGCAAGACTACTGGTCCAGACAGCATTCCTGGTCATGTGCAGAGAGACTCTGCTGAGCAACTCACAGATGTCCTCATAGACATCTTTGACACCTCTCTGAGCCAGGCTGTTGTCAAGTTTGCCGACAATACAACAGTGGAGGGTCTCATCAACAACAATGGTGAGACCCACTACAGAAGTGAGGTGAGCAGACTGACAACATGGTGAAGAGACAACATCTCCCTAAACAGTGGTGAGGGTGAGTAGTACCAAATTTCTCAGATTATCTCTTTTGGACCACCAACTCTACTGCACTGGCCGAGAAAGCCCAACGGCGCCTTTCCTTCCTCCACAAACTGAAGAGAGTGAGAGCTCCCGCACCCATCATGGACACTTTTTACAGGTACATTGTTGAAAGTGTCCTAACCAGCTGTATCACTGAGTAGTTCAGAAGCTTCACCGCCTCCAAACAGAAGACCCTGCAGCGCATAGTGAAGGCAGTGGAAAAGATCTTCGGTGCCCCACTCCCCTCCGTCCTGGACACCTACAACACCCCTCTTACCTGCTGACTTTTATTCCTCTTCTTTCCAGTGCATACCTCCACCTGCTCCCTTCTTTCACTACAGATCATAAAATCATCTCCAAACGTCATAGTCCATGGAGATTCCTGCCTGATCCCATCTGTCAACCTGTCTATCACCATCCCATACAAAAAGAGGCTCAGAGCTGACCAATGATGGAATCCTACCCCCACCTTAAACCCATCTGTTGCTCCTACAGTACCACACACCACATCACTATCAACTTCTTCACAGCTGCCCTTAATTCCTCCTTTTCCTTGTTCTCTTTCCTCTGCCCATGAATTGGGGATTTTAAGGTTTCTTCACTATCAAAATAATTTATAACTGTTAATTAATTTATTAATATGCTGGTAACATAGAAGGGTTCAAGTTATGGATAATTTACCAAATTTATCTGTCCAAATTTTACAAAAAACCTGAAAAGAAAATGAGGTTTTGGTGCAATTAGAGATGTTTTGCTGTGATTTTTCTTTGTGTTTTTTTTCCTGCAATGTGTTAGTGAACAAAATCTCATAGTAACAAAGTAACTTTTTTTTTTTTTCAAAATTTTGTTGGGTTGTTGCCTTATGACATGGCAATTGCAGCAGGCTGGACTTTAGGGAACAAAGTTAGACATGATGGTTTTTATCTTCAATGTAACTGTATTACAGTACTGACTTACAGGGATTTGCTATGTAGTAAACCAAACACTTCAACACAGCAGTAAAGTTTGTTTCAGGATGTTTGATACTAAGAACCAACAGAAAAAAAATCTAATAAAAAGCCATGGTTAACTTTCCTTAAGTGTAACATCAAGTTAAAAATGCTCAATTACTGACAAAGAATAAGCTTTCACACAAGCCTCACAGTCTACTGAATGATCACTCAGGCTGAAAGACTTTTAATCAGGACTGTCTCGCTCCTTGGTCTCACATGAATCAGACCCCGTTCCAGAAAGCAACCTTTAACAAACCATGTACCTGCATTTTAAACTACAGAAAAGCTGATCAGTGTTGGTTCAATTGATGACAATAGGCAATAAAAGAGCACAAAGACAGTGACAATTTAGCTACAATTGAGTGGACTGGAATGTTTTTACAGTGTTGTGAAAAAATATTTGCCCATTTCTCATTTCTTCTTTTTTCTTTTCTGCATTCTTGCCACACTTAAACGTTTAAAATAATCAGATCAAATGCAGTTTTAAAACAAAACAAAACAATTTCATTTACTAAGACAAAAACAATCCAAACCTACCTGGCCCGATGTGAAAAAGTAATTACCCCCTAAACCTGAAAACTGGTTGTGCCACCCTTGGCAGCAAGAACTGCAGTCAAGCATTTACAATATCTGGCAGTGAGTCTTTCACATCACTGTGGAGGAATTTTGGCCCATTCCTCTTTGCAGAATTGTTAGAATTCAGCCACATTGGAGGGTTTTCCCACATGAATGGCCTGTTTAAGGTCATGTCAAAGCATCTCAATTTGATTTGACACCGGACTTTGACTAGTCCACTTGAAAATATTTTTTTATTTGTTTGTTTGGTTGTTTTTTTTGAGACATTCATAGGTGGACTTGCTGGTATGTTTTTGATCATTGCCTTGCTGCCTTACAGAAGTCCATTTGAGCTTCAGGGCATGAACTGATGGTAGGGAGCAGAATTCATGGTTCCATCAAATACAGCAAGTCGTCCAGGTCGCTAAGCAGAAAAGCAGTCTCATATATTAAAATTTGTTTGATGATCTGAAACATTTAAGTGTGACAAATGTGCAAAAACTAAGAAATCAGGAAGAGGGTAAAATACCTTTTCACAGCACTTTATCATCAGCTCATTAAATCTTTAAATGTTATGGTTTAAAATGTATTCATTACTTTTTCTTTATTATTAATTTTCATTTATCATCCTTAATAAAAAACAAACACCTCAGCCGAGCTTAGCTTCACTGCAGCTTGATTTTCCATTTCCGTTTTAACATTTTTGCTTTTTGCTCATTCGGTTATTGATCCGAGATATTAAAATCAGCAGATTTCTTCCCATTTATATACCAAAGTCTGCAACTTACCCATAACACATGTTATGGTTCTACTGGGTTCTCTCAGTAAAGGAGAAGTGGTGAGAAAATGGTAGCATTCAACTACTCTGCCTGCATTTGCAGAAAGCACCTGTGCTTATGCACTTTTAATCAGATTGTGGGTCGCTGCGTTGCACTGACAGATGGATCTTGTCTCTTCGCAAGTCCTTCGTTCCAAGTCTGGTGCATTTGAAAGGATCTTAATCATTCATGACCATGGAGTCACCAGTGACCACGCTTGTGACCTGACTTCAACGTTGAGTTACTGACATACAGTGGGATCACTCTGGAAATGGAGTGAGTGGAGAACACGAGCAGCTGAGGTGGTCAGTCTGTATCTCCATGCAAGATGTTCTGGGACCAGGACTAGCACCAGAAATTACTTGACATTGTGGTCAAATGACAGCATCCTTCAGGCTAACGGGTGCTGTTGTTAAAGCTTCTATAGCACATTATACCAGCCAGCTGGATAGACCCTTGTGACTGAAAGCTGTGGATCTGTAGTTACAAAAGGACAAAGCCAATGTGAAAACGTGGTGTTGTGGGGATCGCAGAAAGCTCCTGCAATAGCGGGGACAGAATTCAGAAAAACTGTGCACGTTGTGACAAAGTTGTGGTCATAAGGTTTTCAAAAACCACCACAAACAAGTTGAGGTTTCCACCTTGTGGGCACTCAGTAATGACTCAGTAGTAACCTTAGACCTGGATTTCTTGTACCAAAAACCTAGGAAAGGTGGTATCATACAAGGTTCTACTGGTAACAGGAACTGAGATATGCTATTTTCTTTTTCTGATGGTGGTCATATTGTTTTTTTTTGTTTGTTTGTTTTTTTTTGCATACTGGCCACCAGGTGGCCACCTGTGTATGTGGTGGTTTTTGAAAACCTTCTGTCCATACCTTTGTCCATGTAAAATTGCAAAAACTTGTCACAAAGTGTACAATTCTTACCAATTTTTCTGAATTCCCTCCCTGCTACAACTAGTCCAGTTATAGTTCATCCTCATAGATCTGATAGAAGCTGGCTCAAGGCAACCACAGTAGTCTGGGCAGGTAGCCAGTGCCACTGGTACTACATCACAAAATCAACTATGCAGCTACTGTAGGAGAATTGTCTCGCCCACTGCACATGGTTGTAGCCCCACAGACTTCTGGAGACATTTTGATAATGTCACACTAACATTAATAATGACTGTTCGAGGTGCCCACGATCACTTCCGGAGCCTAACCCAGAAGTTTTTAGTGGATAAACCCAGGAATGTATTTTTTAGGGCCTAAACTTGGATGCAAACAGGGATGCAAACCGTGGTCTCCTGGATTGTAAAACAATAACTGATGCACTCTGTTATTGCTGATTTTAAAGTGCTACACAAATAGAAATATTTTGTGTCAAAGGCCTATCATAGTGGTGCTTCGACAGCTGTTAGGATGTCTACAATCAGAGATGATGACAAACTGCAAGTTTACGTATGAATTAGGCCCCAGAGAAGGAAGTGAGGACACTTAACACAGCCCCATGAGCCCTCTTCTACCATGACACCTATTCATATCCTGTTGCAGTACTAATATATGACACCTGGCTCATATATATGCAAAACAGTCATCTTATTCCTTTCTGCTACCTTATAGCCATCTCTCACTCCTACCTTTTTAAGTCTGCTTCCATCAATCATTTAACCCCTGTCCATCTATTTAGTTATCTCCAATACCCACTCCCCCGCTTTCTGTCCCTCTTTCTTTCTGTCTCTTGATTCATTTTCACCCATCAGAGCTGATCATTTATCTGCATTTGAAATGACAGAAAGTTTATACCAACACCCCACCCCCACCCCTGCCCCCCCAAGGAAAGTGTAATCTGCTCTGTGTTCATCCCTTTCTTCCTCTATCTGCATTCTTCCATAGTCAGTCCCTCAACATTTTTCACCTGTCTTCCCATAACTGCCATCACTCAGACTTTTTCCTCCATTTATGCCTCTCTTACTCCTCCACTGTATCCTCTGTGCTGCCGCAGTACACCCAAGAGGAAAAGCTTGGCAAATAAATTAACTTGCTAATACAGAATCCAGAAATTAATGGGTCTGGGTATGAATTGTGTGGGGGAGAAGTATAGAATGTAGGACTGGAAACATGTTATTCTCCAATAAACCCATTTCTGATTCAACATTTTACATTCATGTGCCTCATGCATGTTTCAATTTATGCAATGCATGTTAAAGCCAAATATGCAACACGATTCCATTTTTTTCCCCAGAAGATTTACAAATGACTGACGTTGAAAAGTTGGTTTATTGCTAGAAACAAAAATAGGAAAAAGTACCATGGCATTAATTACTGAATATATTACAGGGTAATTAAAATAAAGTCATTAAATGTCCTTGAAATTAAATTGGACTTCGATAGTGTCATTGCCTTCGCTGCTCCATCCATCCAGCCATCCATCCATCTGTTGGGTATCGGGGTCCAGACAGCACTGTAAGCAGAGGAGCCCAAATCTCTCTCTCCCCATCCACCTCCCCCAGCTTTTCTTTGGGGACACAGAGGCATTTCCAAACCAGCTGGGAGATATAATCTCTCCAGTATGTCCTGGGTCTGTCCCAAGACCCCAAAATACTTGTGCTCATTCACTTGGGGCAGCAACTTGTTAAAAAAAATGCAGCATAGTGAAGTCTAAAGACACTGTTGTCAGTGAGTGTAATAATGCAATAATTTAATAAAGTTTATATTTGTCTACTTTTCAGTCATTTCACTCATTTTGAACAACACTACAAATTATTCACTGATTATTATGTTTCACTCTTATATTCCACACTTTAGACTGATTACATACATAATGCATTCTTACATAAAACATAACAATTGTGTTCCCTTTCAGCCAATGGAGCAATAACTGTCCTCCAGTAACATGCTGTAAATGGCTAATCACTGTATTTGAAGCTGCAGTTTCCAGTCATTGCCTGTGCAGAGGTGCTTGGTTTTCTGCATGTATGGCTTCATGTTTTAGACAACACAGTGTGCAGATGAGAAGTCATGAATAAATTATGTGATGCTTTGGGGTACAGATGTTGGTTTATAGCAGTACAGTGAATGACAATGAGGCAAGTTAACCAAAGAGTTTTGCACATTTAACCCTTTTTAACAAAAATGTTAAGAACAGTTATATTGATGGATGAATTAAACATGTGGTGTTGATGGGTCATGCCATAAAAAGTATGGCAGCTGGCTGCAGGATCCATTCCTGTTTGATGTTATTTTTCCAAATGGATGGTTACTGATCAGGATCATTTAACGCAAAACAAATACATACTGAAATGCGTTGGGCTAAGGAACCCATGTTAGTAAGAATGGTTGCTCTCAAGAGATTGAACCACTTCTTGAGTATAAGCATCCTGCCAGGATATTGGATATGATGGTAAATTAGTTCCTAATTCACAGAGAAATTTAATGTTTCCAGTGGTCAGTTCACAGTTCTCCCATCAAAGTGTTAAATGAAGTGGTTACATGGTAAATGGACTAGCTCTTATATAGCGCTTTTCTACTCAGTCAGAGCACTCAAAGCACTTACACAACATGTTTACATTTACCCATGCACTCACATGCACTCAAAGCACTTACACAACATGTTTACATTTACCCATGCACTCACATTCATACAAGCACTTCCATGTTTCTACTAAGCTAAGTGCTTTTACTTAACTAACATTCACACACATTCATACTCCGACAGGACGGTCGGAGAGCAACTTGGGGTTAAGTATCTTGCCCAAGGATACATCGGCATGTAGCAGCCAGGAATCGAACCGCTGACCTTCCGATCAGTAGGTGACCTGCTCTACCTACTGAGCTATAGCCACCCCGATTATGTACATAGGTACATAAAACTTTCTAACCATAATGTAAGAAAAAAAAAAACTTTCAGGAGTTGGAAAGAGTGTCAATTGAACACTTTGAAAAACCAATCTCTTAATTTTTGCCTTAAAATTATTCATTATTAATAAAAATTGTTATTAATAATAATGAAAACAAGTTAAGTTAATTCAGTGCTTTTCCATGGAAGTGCAGTGGAGAAGGGTAACATTTCACAGCAGAATTAAACCAATAACAAACGCAGAAAAAGTATAAATGCACGAAGTCACTAACTAATATAACCTTTAAAATAAAGCAGGAAGTAACTGAAAGAGCGATCAGTTAAAAAGTAGCTCATAAGATTTTTTTTAAAAGCAACCACTGCAGGCTCTGGATGTGCATGACTAATGTCTCAATAGAAGCACGTACCCAACAAGGAGTGACATACGTATAATTTGAATATAACTCTTTTTTTTTTCTATGCTCTTGCTGTACATTCCCCAACCAGCTGTGGTTAATGGCCGCCTGAACCTTTTTCTGCCAGAACTCTGTTGCCGTTAAAAGCTTGTTCAGAAGGAATTGTCTGATTTTTGGGAACATCTCTCTACATCTGAAGGGTTTTACCTGATATTCTAAGGTGCCTTTAGATGACTGTAGTTGTAAATTGGTGCAATATAAAAAATAACTGACTTGAATGTACTCGTTGAATATGAGACTTTCAGCCGTGCCTTTCCTTTTCTTTTCAGTTAAAAGACTGCATTTTTCTTTGAATGGAACATGAACTCATCTGGAAAGCTGTTTCATTTTCATGATGAGGATGATAATGCCTCACTGTGCACTGAGCAAACTGCCTCCTTGGCTTTGATTACACTTCATGTTATGTATACTGTAGTTTACATACTGCATGTGTGTGCATGTTCAAAGGCACGTCACTCTTTTTCTCTGTAGTTTTATGTCATACAGTAAATACTGATTGGAGGGGAGAGGTTATTTTAACACAGTTGTAAAGGCTCTTGAACAGCCCACATGGATTAAAATTGTTGATCTTTTTATATTTAATGAGTTGGAGGCTGTACTCTGTTTTATTTCATTCAAATTTACAATATCTTAAATGTATCTGACTTGAACGGTCAAAAGACAAGGAAAAATTAAAGAATGTCAGTTTTTATGTGGAGCTTTTCAGTGGCCTTTACAATCCATAAATAAAAAGACACATATCCCACTCATTATTTTGACTGTCACTTCTTATGATTTAGATTTTTTTTAAGTATGTCAGTCTGATTGACAAAGCTTTTCATCAGCAGACAGTTACACAGCTGTGTACAATTACAAGCTATTAAGAGACATTCCTATGCATCTCCAGATGCATGTCAAAATTACTGATACTTCTCTTGAGTTGCATTAGATCAAATTTAGTGAGGCTGTTTTTGGTTACACTGGCCACATAAACCTTGACAGTGTTGAAAGCATTACACTGTCCTTCCATATATTTAACACCTCCTATTCTAAAATATTTGATAAATTGCTATGAAATTTATTGCAAACAATCATGGTACTCAAGGCATCATTTCCAGTGTCTTCACTGACCACATCAAGCATTCAGTAAATTAAACATGACATAGGGGGGACCAGTCCTTTTACAGCATTCATTTTCTAGAATATTTGTTTTTTGTAAACCATTAACCTCCCATACTGTGGACATTTGTTTGGCTGAGGACCTCAGGTTAGAACCAGGGATATACAGTGTCTTTAGTGCTAGCCCAGAATGGGTCTTAAAAGTCAACAATAAAATCTTAATATCAATTCTAAACTTAATAGGTAGCCAGTGAAGCGAAGCTAAAATAGGTGTGATGGGTTCCCTTTGATTCAGAGAAGTGTGGATCCTGCATTTTGGACAAGTTGTAATTTGTGTAAACTTTGTTGGCTAAAGCAAGTGCATCATGAGTTACAGTACAGTGATTTAATCTAGTGGAGATGAAAGCATGTACGACTTCTCTAAATAAGATTGACCTAATTTTACTGAGTCTCCTAAACTGCATAAAACAGGACTGGACAGTTGAATTGACAGGCTTCTTAAGCTGAGGTGGCTTTCAGAATTGATGTTGAGGTTTTTACATTACTGGCTCAACTTTATTGACAGGGGACTCAGGTGTGTCGTTGTGAGATGCTAGTTGCATCGGGGTCAATAAAAATAACCTCTGTCTTATTTATATTTAGCTGAAATAAGTTCTGTGCCATCCAGCATTTAATGTCTTGGGTAGAGTCATTCAAAGCATTTAGTTTATGAATGTCACTGGGGTTAAAAGAGATGTACTGTACAGCTGCATGCCATCTGCATGGAAGTGACAACTCACACTATGCCTGTGGATGACATAACCCAGGTCTGATATGTATGAAGAAAACAGGAGAGGTCCAAGGACAGACCCCTGAAGTTCCCTAATGTCATCTTCCATGAGGATGGCTTACCAGTGACAATACTAAAAGGTCTATCCTGTAAATAAGAACCAAACCACTTTAAAACTGTACCAGAAATGCAAGCCCAGTGAAATGATTCAGTAAAATACAGTGAGTCTCCACAGATACTGTGTTGAAGGAGTCAAAGTGGACTAAAGTGGGAGAGTCCATATTATCTTGAGCTAAAAAATGTTAGGACTGACCTTGCAGGTCAGAGCTGCCATGGTCATTCTGGTTAGCCTAGTAACTAGGCAAATACCAAATCACTTGCTTCCAGCTTTAGCATTTGTAATCGATGGTTAATTTTCTGCCTCTGGTTTAAAGTATTCAGTTACAAATAGCCAGGATCTAAATGTCAGCCATAAAAATGTGATTTAAAACAGGATAAAAATATGATTTTTGGCTGCTCCTAGCAGCAGGCAGCGTCTCTGGTGAAATGGGCCCCTCTGTGGGTTAACCACAGAGTTCACTTGGGGAGAAGAAGGACAGAAGGGTAAGATCATGTCACTGGTTGTCTGCCTGTAACTTTAAACCTTCTGCATTCCACTCCACACACCCCTTCTGTTTTTCTGCTTGAGTTTGGCTTCTTCCTGTAGGAGTTCTTGTATTTCCTCGGCTTCACCTCTAGGTCCACGCTACACTCTCCTCAGTTCTTCCCTGTCGTCCCGGATGTGGAGGCTTTCTTTTTCTTTTCAAGCAGTTCTTTCAGGCCACTAGTGATCCACAGCTTATTTTTTTCAAAGCAGCATACAGTCTTGGCTGATAATATGGCCCATTCCCAAAACTTGATATTCTGTGATTCAGCCAAACTGCTAATGTCCTCTCCATGTGGTTCAAAGCAGTCCTGCAGTGCCTCCTCTGTCTGCCTCCTAACAACTCTTGTGGATACAGAAACAAAAGATGCTTAAAGTAAAAAACTTATTTGTAATTAAAAAGAACTGAGTAAGTGATTAAAAAAAAGGGTAGACTGCAGGAATGTCTGACTTTGTGAAATGAACACAAACTGAAAAGTTTTCATCTGTGCAGTTGTTGCACTGCTATTGTAGCTTTTCACAGTCCTTTCAAAACCCATCATGTCAGGAGGATTGAGCATGATGTGTGAGATTTTAATATTAGCTGAAGACCTCTGCAAAGCTGCTAGGAGAAGCATTTTAGCAGTTATTCTACAGTATTTTAGCATAAGGCTACAGAACCTATCTGGGCCAAGGGCTGTCTGTTCCTTGTCCTTCTGAAACATCTTCCTGGGGACTTTATGCAAAGACCAATAATTCATTGGAGTCACCTGAGATCAATGGCATCATTCATGATGAGTGAGCTTTTGGATTGCTTGGAATTAAGGGATAAGGCTGCGACAGCCCCTTAGTGCCTTGCAAATACCACTGTTTTATAGATGTAACCACTTTCTTCCCGCTTCCGGCGCCGCGCGAGCAGGCAGCCAGTTTCAGCAGCTCCGCACTCATTTCGTGTTTTTTCTCATTTTGTTTAGTATTAGATGTGTTTTTGTGTTTCTGTATCTTCTGCTCTTTTTCCCCATGATGGAGCAGACTTTTTTCTGGAAAACTTTGTTTTTGATTTTTACCCTTTTTATGGTGTTTATGTTTGGAGACTGCGAGAGTGGCCACACTCCTATTGTTTACTCTCGGGACCAGCTGTTCTCCATCGGGAGCTCCGCTGTGCCTACTCCTGCTGAACGACTCGATATTCCCCGCGAACTGAGAAGGAAGAGACGCGGGAGACGTGCGGGCATAGGTCGTCGTCGCCAGAGGAGAAGGTACAGGCCCGTCATCCCGTCCATCATCATGGGAAACGTGAGATCTCTTCCCAACAAAGTGGACGAGCTGGCGGCGCTAACGCGACATCAAAGGAGCTACCGGGAGAGCAGCCTCATGTGCCTGACGGAGACGTGGCTAACCGAGCTAACCCCGGACTCACACATAAACATGGACGGCTTTCATTTGATCCGTGCCGACAGAACCAAGGAGAGTGGTAAGAAGAGGGGCGGGGGTCTGGCTGTGTTTGTAAACGATAGATGGTGCAACTCCAGACATCTAACCATCAAAGAGACGCTCTGCAGTAAGGACATTGAACTGCTCGCTGTTAGCTTGAGGCCGTACTATCTTCCTCGGGAGTTTTCACATGTTATTGTGATAACTGTGTATGTGCCGCCCTCTGCTAACGCTGCTGCAGCCTGCGATGTCCTCCATGCTACTACCAGCAGACTCCAAACACAGCACCCACAGGCCCTCTTTCTGATCTCAGGGGACTTTAACCACGTCTCCCTGTCCTCCACTCTCCCCACCTTCACCCAGTATGTCACCTGCCACACCAGGAATACCAACACACTGGATCTACTGTATGCCAACATCAAGGAGGCATACAGCTCATCACCTCTGCCTCCCCTGGGGGGCTCAGATCACAACCTGGTTCATCTCCAGCCTGTGTACAAACCCTTGGTACACAGAGAACCAGTTGTGACACACACAGTGAAGAAATGGTCTGAGGAGACTGAAGAAGCTCTGAGAGACTGCTTTAGCTCCACTGTGTGGGAAGAGCTTTGTGCCCCTCATGGGGAGGACATCGACAGCATCACGGACTGCATCACTGAGTACATAAATTTCTGCGTGGAAAACACTGTGCCCACCAGGAGGGTACGGTGTTTTTCAAACAACAAACCCTGGATCAACTCCGAAATAAAGGCTCTCCTGAAGGAGAAGAAGAGAGCCTTTAGATCAGGAAATAAGGAGGAGCTGAGAGCCGTGCAGAAGGATCTGAGAAGGAAAATCAGGGATGGAAAAAACATCTACAGGAAGAAGATGGAGGACCAGCTACAGCAGAGCAACATCAGTGGGGTTTGGAGGAGTTTGAACTCAATTTCAGGCCACAAACCAAGCCCTAGGATTGTGGGAGACTTAGAGTGGGTTAACAACCTGAACCAGTTCTTTAACAGGTTTGACCAGCCACCCACCCCTCCCCCAGCCCAGTCCCCCCTGCTGTCAGCCCCACCATCTTTAATGACTGCCAACCTTTCTTCTTCTTGGGACCTCACACCTCTCAGCTCTCAGCCATCACCCACCCCCTTCACTTCTGAGGACTCCATCTCACAACCCCCACCCCCCACCTCCATCTTGTCCCTCTCAACTCATCATGTGAGGAAGGAGCTACGTAAGATCAAGGTGCGAAAGGCTGCTGGTCCAGACGGCATCAGCTCCAGGCTCCTGAGGTGCTGCGCAGATCAGCTGTGTGGCATCATGGGATACATGTTCAACCTGAGCTTGAAGCTGGGGAAAGTACCACAACTGTGGAAGACCTCCTGTGTGGTACCGGTACCAAAGACCAAACATCCAAAGGATCTTAGCAGCTACAGGCCGGTAGCCCTGACATCGCATCTAATGAAGACCCTCGAGAGGCTGGTCCTCAACCATCTACGCCTCATGGTGTCGTCTTCGTTGGACCCGCTGCAGTTCGCCTACCGGCCTGGCATCGGGGTGGATGACGCCATCATCTACCTCCTGCACCGAGCTCTGACCCACCTGGAGAAGCCTGGAAGCACTGTGAGGATCATGTTCTTTGATTTCTCCAGTGCTTTTAACACCATCCAGCCAGGACTTCTGAGAGACAAGCTGGAACTGTCAGGAGTGGACCACCACATCTCCGAGTGGATACTGGACTACCTCACTGACCGCCCACAGTATGTGAGGACACAGGGCTGTGTCTCTGACAGGCTGGTCTGCAGTACGGGGGCCCCACAGGGAACTGTGCTGGCACCGTTCCTCTTCACCCTCTACACTGCAGACTTCTCCATCAACTCCCCACGCTGCCATCTGCAGAAGTTCTCTGACGACTCTGCCATAGTTGGCCTCATCACAGGTGAGGATGACTCAGAGTACAGACAGTGGACTCAGGACTTTGTGGACTGGTGCCAGCGGAACCACCTCCTGATCAACGCCGCTAAAACCAAGGAGCTGGTGGTGGATTTCCGCAGGCGCAGACCCACCACACGGACACCGGTGAACATCCAGGGAGTGGACATTGAGATAGTGGACTCTTATAAGTACCTGGGTGTTCACCTAAACAATAAACTGGACTGGACTCATAACACTGATGCGCTCTACAGGAAGGGTCAGAGCAGACTCTACCTGCTGAGAAGGCTGAGGTCTTTTGGAGTGCAGGGGACACTCCTGAAGACCTTCTATGACTCTGTGGTGGCATCAGCCATCTTCTATGCAGCAGTATGTTGGAGCAGCAGCTTATCTACAGCTGAGAGGAAGAAGATAGACAAGCTCATCAGGAAAGCCAGCTCTGTCCTAGGATGTCCTCTCGACTCAGTGCAGGTGGTGGGAGACAGAAGGACTCTGACCAAAATAACATCACTGATGGACAAGGTCTCCCATCCCATGCATGAAACTGTTGCTGAGCTGGAGAGCTCCTTCAGTGACAGACTGCTGCATCCTAAATGCACAAAGGAGCGTTACCGTAGATCCTTCCTCCCAGCAGCTGTAAGACTTTATAATCATCACTGCGCCCAACAAAAACCACAATAACCTACACAATGTAGGATAATATATAATATACTGTAAATAGTCCGGCCTGTTAAGGTTCAACACACAGGCACATCATGTACATTGTATATAGTGTTATTATTAGTAGTATTAAGGTTAATATTGTTTGTTGATTTTATATATATTTATATTCTTTTCTTAGTGTGAATTATTATATTTTTACTTATATTTATAATAACTGCGGCTGCTGTTACACCCAAATTTCCCCTCTGTGGGACAATAAAGGCTGTTTCTTCTTCTTCTTCTTCTTCTTCTTCTTTCTCCATTCCTTGTTGAGCTGGCACACAAACAGTGTCAAAATGATCAGCATTTCCAAGAGGAGGGTAGGGGGGTAGGGGGCAGAGATCTGCAAGCCTCAGGCACACAACCATAGCCCTTGCCAAGAACTCTGTAAACAGGTGACGCACATGTGATGTATTGCTTTTCGGTGATTTCTTTCCCAAGGGACCAGTGTTTTAAATCTCCCAAAATAAATTTGAGGGAGTCAGGTGAAATCAGTTCCAGTCTATTTAAAATGATCGTGATCTGCTCAGACGCAATGTTTGCATTACCCTTTAGGCTGGATATAAACAAGAAAGAAAAGAGAAGGGAATATTCTCTTGGTTGATTAAAAATGATTCTGTGACATAGCCAGGAATTCTGTCAGCTTTACGCAAACACTCAGGAATGATGGTTGATGGCTTGGTGCCAACATGTGTTAATATAAAAACAAACTCCATTTAGATTTTTTTTACCAGTATTTGTCTGTATTCAGTCTTAATGGGATGGCAAAACTACCCATACCATTTTAATGCATTGTGCCTTATTAAGTGGTTGTTAGAACTTATCAGTCCCATGCTTGTTGCCAGTTGGTGGCCTTTTCCACTTAACTAGAGGTAGTTATTAGCCCCTCTAAATGTGATGGTCCTGTCCTGCTGAATGGATGCTTTAGGCAGTGTGTTTGAAATTAAAACAACAAAACTGTTTGCATTAGGGTGTGGCAGAGTTATAAAAAAAAGTGTGGGGCCCTCCACAGAATGGGAAGTGGACTGATATTTACTCTCACTGAGCACTCAAAGTCTTCTTCACAATACAAGTCAGATTCACCATATTGTTAAGTACTTTGACATCTATGTGCATACTTAAAGTGCATCAAACAAACTGTGGCCAAGGACACTTCAATATGCAGGCTAGAGCTGGGGATCAAACCATTGACCTTTACTGGACAACCTACTTTTTTTGAGCATAAAGATTACATGTTTTGACCAATTTTTTGCCCTGAAAATGAAGCACTGCCTATCAGGTCGCTCAGCAAATTTAATGGAGAGTAAAACTCAACAAGGACATTGATCAAAAGTTATCAATGAAAGCATAAAGGAAACCTTAGGCTTGTGTGATGATCAGAGTTTTTATTAAAGGTTTGGATGGGTAACAGAAGACTGACCGATTTCAAAGTGGACCATGACTGCCTTAAGTATGAAAATGTGTTATACATTCAACTCTGAAGCTATGAAAATGAAATATATGAAAAATTATGTGATTTCATTGAAATCACCTATAATAAATTGACCTTTCACTATGTGTAATGTCTTAATTTTTAATCCAATTTTCAATGCAATTTTATCTTTAATTGGGAATTTGGAAATGCTGTTGATGGCACTTCCATGTCTGTTGACTAACCTGGGAACTGATTTTAAAAAATTACAAGGTGACCATCGTTAAAGTTAAACACAAAACAAATGTACCACCCCACCTTAGTCCTATTTATTTTATAATTTGATGTACATGGATATGCCTTACATTCCACCTTATTAATTATAAGTCATAAATGTTAAATGAAACAAACTGTGTAAATGAAGGGCCATGCAGTTGGGTAAATGGAAGTATATGTAATTGTGTCAGCAATAGTGCATTGCTGAGGGCCACTGCTGCAAACCCTTTAGTCTAATTGCCTTTCAAATTAAGGAACAAATATATGCTGAGCTCTCTTCGAGATGAAAAACAATACCAGCCAGAGGAATCTGGCCTTTATTACAAAGGAGTTACATCATCAATATCATTAATCTGCTTCAGTTTGATTGCCACCAAGATAGGTGAGAATCTTTAACATTTATTCCTCATTTTAAATCCTTCTGTATGTCTGACACATTCAAAGAACAGCTTAAGATTACTGACTTGACATGCTTCATTTTCACAAGCTAATTGATACAAAGTGTAGGCTCCTGAAGTTTTTGGGGTGATAAGAGATTGGATGTCCTTGCATCCGAAATGATCTTTTAAGGAGTGAAAACAGCAGTCTGTAGACAGCGCACCAATATGACATCAGTTTAATTTTAAATACATCATCTAGTTAATCATGGATTAGTGACAGCTAATATGATTATTGGCGCTACCTTAAAATGAGAAGCCAGTACCTGAATGTTGTGTACCCTGTTATTCTTTAGGGAGTTGGAGGCACAGCTTAGGGAATATGTTTCCATCCATTACATCAGAATTTTGATTCACTCTCCCTGGTGTACCTCCAACAGTGTTTTTCACATATACGCACTAATTTTGACTCACATATGTAAGCACAACACATTGTTAGATGTGACGCAGCACTGGTTCATTGTGATATAAATCATGCCAGATTAGTTTAGGGTCAGGGCTGAAAGTGACTAATTAACAACTATTACTTGAAAAGGAGTCATTTTTGATTGTAATCTTGCTACTGTAATCTCAAAACTACCACCAGCACTTAATGGAAAAAGGCCCCACATTTGCTGCTACACTTACCTAACATCTCCTTTTGGAGATTCAGCTCCCTTTAGCTTGCAGCAGTCATCAGTATAAGCAATTCTAAAAGTGCACTGAAGTGTTGCCATCATATTTATTTGTATTTGTGAGCTGGGTATGATTCGTTGGCTATGAAATAAAGTGGGGAGAACTGCTTCCCCAAGTTTGTCCGTAAGGCACCACGTCTCTTCAGACCTGTGCAGGTTTTCCAGGGTAGTTATGTGAAAGAGGAGGTGTGACGCCCTAAAGGCCAAAGTCAGTGAACAAAAGACGGCTGTTTTTTTTTTATTTTTCTTTTGAAGAAAACAGCACAGATTCTGAAAAGGCCGGAAAACCACTGGCCAATGTGCACGGATGCATACATGTGGACACTTTTAGGAAGGAAATGGTGACACCCCCCACCCCCATCCCCAAAGGTATGTATCAGATAAAAAAGATACTGTAATCACACATGAAAAGGATTTACTTACTGGTTCAAATAGACCTGGCTCGACTGTTTATCAGTAGGAAGTAAAGCTACATGTTTTTAAATAAAAAGTTTCCATGTATTTTATTTAACCATGTAAGAATGAAGACCTCATCAGTGTTAATAAGTAACCCTAACCCTGAACTAATCTTAAACCGTAGAATAGGGTCAGGGGTTCTGTTCTTAATACTCCACATAACACCTGAAGCAGCAGGTGCTGAAAATGTGCAACTTTAACAATGGCATCATCTGTCAGTGTAAGAGATACCGGGATATGGCCACAGGTGACTGAGCAGTTAATCCATGCTAATTCCTGCCAAGCACTCCATGTTCACTCCACACACACACACACACACACACACACACACACACACACACACACACACACACACACACACACACACACACACTAAATTGACTTCAGGATCAGCATCCTCAGGGCATGAGGCTGTCATCTAAATAAAACCATGCCAGAAAAAGACTGAAGCAGTGACTGCTTCATATGTCGTATCCATTGAATGTGCTAATAAAGCCAGTGTTAAAGAAGGAACATGAGGTTAATGCTTTTCACTGTAGTGTATCTTGACCTTGTTGACACTATAGGTCTTTAACATGTATGTTCTTAAGACAAACACACGCTGAGGCTCAAGTGCGCTGCAACCTGATACTCACATGGTCGCTCTCATTTTCCCTCAGCCACCCTCCTCCTGTGTGTGACGGGTGTGTGTTTGTGTGCTCCTCTCTTTCTCTATGATCTTTTCAGCATGATTATTGATGTCATTGACCCCAGCTTGGCAAGCAGAGCTCACATGGCACATGTGCCACATAAACACCCCTCCCCTCCTTACTCACAGGCCTGTGTAACAAGAGCTCAGCCACCTTTGCTTCAGATGAGCAATCACAAAAAGCCATTGTGTGGTGTAGAATTATGCTTTTGTCACGCTTGAATTGGTACATTGACAGTTTGGGAAATTGGCTTAGATCTTATTTTGACTGTTGTGGCACAAACCCTATTGAAGTTATTATTACCTCCACTGTGCTCATATCAAAGAAAAAGTCAGACCAGTGTATGGAAGTTAGGCCCAGTAGGAGACACTTTTGTGCCTCCAGTAGTTTGATCAACTATAAAACATACTCATTTTAAATTTAGCTTTCTATGAAGCGTTGCAGAGCAACATAAAAAATACTGGTGGCTGCCAGTGTTACCCCTCAGCCTCCTCAGTATCTTTAGGTGGAACAAACCCCCTGGAAGTCCAACTTCTAGAGCACATAATTACCAGGTCTCAGTAGCAGATGAGCCTCAGTGACTTTATTCACCATATCAAAGTTAAAAACCAGGAATAAGAAATAGTAAAATCATGATAAATACAAAGCACTCAGAATACTGTCACTTTCTGGCATTATTATGGTAAGAAATATGGTTGGACATTCTTTTATGACCATAGGGGTTTTCTAATATTCTTCTCAAGTCAACAACATGTTAGTTTTTATATGTTATATGCCATGGAAATAACACTGAAAGCTGAGTCACTACAGTGACTAATTAGATGAGCTATTACATACACATCCAGCAGTTTACTAGACCCATTTTATCCATCCCAAAAGGCCTGGTTATTAATAAGTGAAACACCTTTTTGCTGTTATTTTTGCTGGATGGTCATAAAATGAAAAGACAGATTATTAGCTGTGTGATATTTTACCTCAAACATGCAGCATTGTCTTCTTCATCACAAAAGAATACTGACGAACTGTGTTCGGGGTGAAAAACGATCTTGGCATACGGGAGGCGATGTATATGATCAGTCAATGTGCAGTAACTGACACCCCAGGGCTCTGTGGACTTTAAATGACCAAGCAGTGATTTTGATGTTACTGTTTCTTTCATATCTTTCACCAGGTGTTAAAGATTTTAACTATACTGTTGATTGTAACTCACATGTTTATTAGTGCACACAGGAACATAAACATGTGTCCTTCCAAGCTCATAAGGAAATGAATACTATTATTTTGCCAGGCTTAAAAAGAGCGTCACTCCCAGTGACCCTGTCGGTTAAGTTTCAGAACCCCCGGTCATAATAATAATTTTTATTGGCAAAACTAAGTCACCTAACAATTTCTTAAAACCCAGATGTTACGTGTTGCAGCAGCCACAAATCCTCATCAGTGTAAAAATAAATAAATAAAATTCCCTTGCCCCTGAAACACACAAGTCACCAGAAGCAAACATAATTTATTAATCCTTAATGTATGAATGCTCACAGTGTATTCTTACCTGCACTGCCATAGCAGTACATGGGCCATTCTACCAAACTGGTTCAAACAGCAGTCCCATACTTAAAAACACATCTTTAAAAACAAGTGAATATTTGGACTCTTGATATTTATTAATGATAAGATAAGAAATCCCATTATTTGTCCCACAGTGGGGAAATTTCAAATGTCATGTCATGTTGTCATCTATTTAATCGCAAAGCATTAGTTCAGATATTACTACATTAAATAAATATAATATCCTCCTTTTTATGTGACTTTCTCTTGGGAGGTGGCTGTCCCAAAGTCTAATGTCTAAATTTGAGTCAATATTTAACAAAATTAGCAAAAATTTAGCAAAAATAATAAAGGTAGTACTGAAACGTGGTTTCTTTGCCAAAAATAGAAAAAAAAAATCAACCAACATTTTACAATGATCATTGTTTAGGTGTATGTTTAATTTCAGCTCTAAAAAAAATTTGAACTAATTCAGTAGAATGGTTCATGTATGACCAAGCTCTGATTATGCTTCATTGGCTGCATTTATCAAAGGTCTATTTAAACATATCAGCTGTCCTTATTTGTAATTGTCAACAATTAATAAAAAAAAAAAAAAAGCGCTTGAATCTCTACACGACTTGAGTCAGCCCTTTGAACCTCATCAGCACTTTGACTGAAAACTGCAGCAACACTGACAGAAAATTCCAGGTCATCTTTACATAAAAGGCAAAAAATGAAACAATAAGCGTGGAACATCTTTTAACACATCTTCTATCAAATTCTGCCCTGGCCTGAAACTCTAAACAGTTACAGCACTCTGACAGCAGAAGGGTTATTATCATTATGGAAATTGACTGAATGCAAATTGGGAAAAAGCTTTGAATGTCATTTTGTGAAAAGACTGAAACAGTGGTGCTGGTATTATACTGCAATACTGAGAAATCTTGCTCAGTAAATACACCTATGGCATGGTTTAAAAATGTTACCTACTTCTCGAGCTATTGCATTCACAAGACTTTCAGTAAACTTGACCTCTGACCTTGAGGAAATTCAAACTCATCAGAGATTTTTATGAAATGCACCAATAGTATCACTTTGAAAATCCTAGGTGACATCTTTCTTGAGATATCATGTTCACAAGAATTTCAGAAAACTTGACCTCTGATCAATTTGAAAATCCTACATTACGTTACAGCACTGAGTTTGACAGTGTGGAAAAGTGGAAGTGATGTAAAGAATAGAGTAACAGCTGAACACCAAGAAAAAAAGTAGATTAGTGATTACAGCTGTTCTTTACAAATGCATCTCACATCATACTGGCTTGTTTGGTGTGAATATATTCACTAATAAAACTAATGAATTTGTGGTTGCTTTAAAGGTTCATTTCTACTGTTCCAGTTAGAAATGTAAGAAAGTGTGAGTGAGCAAAGAAAGGTCTTAACACATCTTGTGTTTTATACAGACTTTGCCATTTTTGGACACACCCATTCATATGAAATGGGTAAGTGAATGTCATTTTTGACTGGTACTCTGTGTGTGTGTGTGTGTGTGTGTGTGTGTGTGTGTGTGTGTGTGTGTGTGTGTGTGTGTGTGTGTATACAGTATATTGTTACAAATTATATTAATGATTTGTAACAAGAGGGCAGTTATTTGTTTCAGAAGTATTCAATGTATCGGTTCCACTTTAATTTATATATATACAGTATATATATATATAAACATTTTGCTGTAGTTGCCGTTGCTAATGACAAAGATGTTAGAATACATTGACATTTTATCAGACATGCATTCTATTCAACTTTTCTGATATAACTCTGATTGTTAAGGGAATATTGCATTACGACAGTTTCAGTCTATAAAACTAAATTGATGACATCACAATGGTGTAATTTTTCATTATCACAAAACCAAAGTAATCATAGTTATTTATTATTGTGTATGCATCATGCCTTGTAGTTTTGGTGCAATATCTTAAATAGTTTAGAAGTTGTGAGGGTTAAAAGTGGCTGGCTGCAAAAGCCCCGTACACACATGAAACCCAGACGGGTCAAAGTTAGGTCACTAGACATGTGAATATTCACACTTCTGTCTTATATTTCTGTCTTACACGTCGTTGTTTCAAAGAAACACATTCTGTACAAAGGTTGTAAGGTTATAGAAAATTTCCCTCACTTAGGCATTCTTTAACACTGTCATTTTCAATGAACAATACATATAGATGTGACATAAGCATAATTATTATATAAAAATGGTTATCATGCTGTTATAGAACCCCTTTTTTCCAACAACCATGTTTGAACATGAGGATGTCCATAAGTGTACGTGGCACCAGGACACCCTAGGTCACAGGTCCATTATCGATTTTTGTAATCATATCATCAGATCTGCGGCTGTATGTTCTGGACACTTGGGTGAAGAGAGGAGCTGAGTTGTCAACTGATCACCACCTGGTGGTGAGTTGGATCAGGTGGCGGGGGAGGATGCTGGACAGATGCAGCGCACCTACACATACAGTGAGGGTGCACTGGGAACGCCTGGCAGAGGCCACTGTCCAGGAGATCTTCAACTCCCACCTCCAGCAGAACTTCGACAGCATTCTGAGGGTGGCTGAGGACATTAAGTCTGAATGGATCATGCACCACACCTCCAGTGTTGAGGCTGCTGCTCAGAGCTGTGGCTGCAAGGTGGTGGGTGCCTGTCATGGTGATAATCACAAATCAGATGGTGATCACCAAAGGTGAAGAGAGCCATCAAGCTGAAGAAGAAGTCCGATCAGGCTTTGTTGGCTTGTGGGACTCCAGAGGCAGCTGATGGGTACCAGCAGGCCAAGCAGAACGCAGCTTGGGTGGTGGCTGAAGCAAAAACTTAGGTGTGGGAGGAGTTCGGTGAGACCATGAGTGATTCTGGCAAACCATCAGGCAACTCAGGAGGGGAAAGCTGCATTCTACTCACACGGTTTACAGTGCAAGTGGAGCACTGTTGATTCAACTGAGGCTATAGTCGGGCAGTAGAACGAATACTTCGAGGATCTCCTTAATCCCACTGACATGCCTTCTGTAGTGGAAACAGAGCCTGGGGATGAGGGGGATGACGCGCCCATCACTGGGGGTGAGGTCACTGAGGTGGTTAAACAACTCCTTGGTGGCAGGGCTCCTCGGGTGGATGAGTTTCGCCCTGAATTCCTGAAGGCTCTGGATGTTGTAGGCTGTTTTGGTAGACACGCCTCTGCAACGTCACATGGAGATCTGAGGCGGTGCCACTGGATTTGCAGACTGGGGTGGTGATCCCCATCTTTGTGAAGGGAGACTGGAGGGTATGCGCCAACTGTCGGGGGGATCGCACTCCTCAGCGTCCCCGGTATGGTCTATGCCAGGGTGCTGGAAAGGAGGGTCTGTCTGTTAGTCGAACCTCAGATTCAAGGGGAACAATGCGGTTTTTGTCCTGGTTGCAGAACACTGCACCTCCTCTCGAGGATATTTCAGTGTGCGTCAGAGTTTACCCATCCAGTCTACTTGTGTTTTTTGGACTTGGAGAAGGCATTTGACCACGTGCCTTAGGGTATCCTGTGGGAGGGATTATGGGGTGTCTGGCCCATTGTTGCAGGCCATTAAATCCCTGTAAAACTGCAAGAGCTTGGTCTGTACTGCTGGCAGTAAGCTGGATTCATTTCCTGTGGGTGTTGGACTCTGCCAGGGCTGCCCTCTGTTATTTATTTTTATGGGCAGAACTTTGAGGTGTAGCCAAATGGTGGAAGGCTTCTGCCCTGGTGGCCTCAGAATTTCATCTCTGGTTTTGTGGATGGCGCAGTCCTGTTGGCTTCATCAGATGGTGGCTTCCAGCTCGCAGTGAAACAGTTCACAGCTGAGTGTGAAGCAGCTGGCATGAGAATTAGCACCTCTAAGTCCGAAACCATGGTCTTCAGCTGGAAAAGGGTGGAGTGCCCACTCCGGTTGCTGCCCCAGGTGAAGGAGTTTAAGTATCTTGGGGTCTTGTTCACAAGTGATGGGAGAAGGGAGCGGAAGATTGACAGATGGACTGGGTCTGCGTCTGCAATGATGCAGACACTGCACCAGTCTGCCGTGGTAAAGAGGGAGCTGAACATGAAAGTGAAGCTGTGGATTTACCAGTCAAGCTACTGTATGTCCCTACCCTCACCTATGGTCATGAGCTTTGGGTAGTGACGGAAAGAACAAGATCGCGAATACAAGCAGCAGAAATGAGCTTCCCCTGAAGGATGGCTGGTCTTAGACATAGAGTGAGAAATGCAGCCATTCAGGAGGGGCTCAAAGTAGAGCTGCTGCTCCTCCACATCGAAAGCAGCCAGTTGAGGTGGTTCGGGCATCTGACCAGGATGCCTTCCAGGTGACTCTTGGGTGAGGTGTTTCGGGCATGTCCTACCGGGACGAGGCCCCAGGACATGCTGGAGAGACTATATCTCTCAGCTGACCTGGGAATGCCTTGGGGTCCCCCTGGATGAGCTGGAGGAGGTGGCTGGGGAGAGGGAGGTCTGGGCTTCTCTGCTTAGGCTGCTGCTCCTGCGACCTGGCCCCAGGTAAGTGGAAGAAGATGGATGGATGGATGGATGGATGGATGGATGGAGGTACTCAGTGAAAAGAAGCCAGTATGGGAGAAATACAACATCTGATACTCTTCCTGAGGTGTCTGGGATTAACTGAAGACTTTTTGGGGAACTTTTATGACAACCCAGTGATAAGTACAGAGTACACATCGCTGCTATTATGAACACAGGGAAACAAATTCAGATATATTAAATGGCCAAGAACACTTGTTTTCAAGTTGACATATACCATATCAGAGCTTCTGCAGCATACTTGCTTCAGTCAGACGCCTTTGGGCACAAAACATTACAGTAGTACAGTCTGCCAGTAACAGACATTTTTCCATGGCTGTGGAAGATGAAGAACATTAAGTGACTGCACAGCATCAGAAGAGAAAAGGTCACAGCTCACAGGTTCTTCCCATCATTTAACATCCCTGCAATATACAGTTTTTCTCAAAGTGAGTACTGTAGAAAGGTTCACCTGTTCCTTTGTAATTGCCATTGCAATTTAATGGTGAAAAAAAAACTTTAATCTGCCTAGCTGTAGCCTTTGACAGATTTATTTACATTTTACACAGTATCTTAATTTGTTTGGCAATGAGTTCGGAAAGCTTTTCACTTAACAAAAGTCAGTATCTTCTACTCTTGAAAATGATTAGCTGTTCTTCTGAAGCCTTCTGAAAAATCCATCTTGATTTTTCATTGTGGATCTGTGTTTCTGTGTGCTTGTGCATACGTTTAAGTGCATATTTCCATGCCAGCGGTGTGCACCTGTATCATTTCAAATGCCAAAGGTCACCAGAGCCACTCAGCCCCATTTTCTAAATTAATAAGTTATGCAGATAAGCAGAACAATCAAATTGACTTTGTAATTTTCAGTGAGACGTGCCAAACTGAGACAATTTCCATGAAGGTGTGGCTGTTTAAAAATGCATAAGAATAACACACTAATAAGCAAAGGGAAAATTAATTGTCATTGAAAAATAAACACAAGGACACTGGTAACGAGGAAGTGAACTCAGTCTATAGACTTAAAACTAGCTTAGCAATTGTAATATTATTATTTCGCTAAAAATTCTCATTATGTCTGACAGACTAGGAAAAATCCAGAATCCAATTCTTTATTACAAAAGAGGGAGTAGACATGCACAAGAAGGCAGAGAGTGTGGCAAACAAACCAGATGAAAAGTAGGCAAACACGTCTATGAAACTACTTAAAAAAGCACAATATTAAAAAAAAGAAGCACAAGACAATAAAACAACTGGAAGGTAAACAACTAGTGGTGGTGAGGCCTGTAATACGAAGCAGGATTTCATCTTATCCAGGTAAATTCAGGATTAACCCTGGATTAACCCTGGGTTTTCAGTACTACAAAGATGGATCACTTCTTACCGGGGTGTATCACCATGGTGAGGCTATGGCAGGCTATGTTCCAGATTACAGATCAACAAATATGAAATTACCATGTACTAACCAATGAGTCCATTAGAAAATGTTGTCACCATTGTCTTAGAAGATCGTCTGGTCTTCTGTGCGTGGAAAGCAGGAGAGTCTCAAGTTTTTTTGATGCTTTCAATACTGATGCTCATCAGGGAAACAAAAACTAGATTCCTGTACATAATGTTATTCCTTGATTCCTGTTGGCTGCAACAATTTTAAAACAATTTTATTAATCTATAAGCACTAATATATGATTCCAAAACAGAACATCTGCTTGCACTTAAGCTTATATCAAATTTGAATGTAAACTAAGCCTACATTTGAATCTGTCTTTATATTTATTCTTTACTCTCAGAATATTAATCACCACAAAGGCTGCAGCTGAGAAAATAAAAACTGCCTTTTAAACAGTAATTTAATGAAATACTTGATTATAATACATAAGATTATCTGCTGTCTTAATGATAGAGTTGTGATATTGATAAGACTGTTAACTCACACAGTTGTTAGTTTTGTCGGGTTTCTTTCCTGGCTTCAAATAGGCTAAACTTAAATAACATAGAAGGCTTGAATCATATCTATCTAACAGATTCCAGTTTGTTCATGCAAACAAGAAGTTTTCTTTATGGACAGAAGTTAGTCATGGGGTTCCACAGGGTTCTGTTCTGGGACCCATTCTCTTTACATTATACATGGTTCCCTTAGTCAGTATTATTAGAAGGCACAGCATGTATTTTCATTGCTATGCAAATGATAGAAACATGGCATTTGCACAATTTCTCTAAAAAGAGAAACATCCTGTCTCAGAGTGATGCTGAAAAACGAGTTCATGCATTTATTACTTCTAGGTGGGACTACTGTAATTCATTGTTGTGTTTTTCTAAAAGTTCCTTTAAAAGCCTTCAGTTGATCAAGAATGCTGCAGTGAGAGTACTGACAGGGACTAGATGGAGAGAGCATATTTTTTCCCCATACTTCTCATCACTGGCTGTCTGTTAAATGCAGAATTGAATTTATGATCCTTGTTCTTACGCACTGGGTCTTGAATAATCAGGCGCAATCATATCTCAAAGACCTCATAGCACGGTACATAGCTCTTCACTCTCAGACTGCATGCTTACCTGTGATTCCTAGAGTTTCAAATAGTAGAATGGGAGGCAGAGACTTCATATATCACGATTTGGAAGACAGGTTCTCACTTTATTTTTAAGATTAGGCTTAAAACTTTTCTTTTGATAAAGCTTATAGTTAGGCCTGGATCAGGTGACCCTGAACCATCCCTTAGTTATGCTGACATAGGCCTAGGCTGCTGGGGTCTTTCTTCTTGAGCATTTCTTCTTCACTTACCCCTTTTGTGTTTATTGTGTTGCCTCCCTAGGTTTGTCGTCTGAGGGGCAACTGGCTTCCTGTGCCAATGTGTGGTGCTGTGGTAGAGAATAGCAGAAGGCACACACGTTGAGCTATCGTAGCTTCATAACAGGAAGTTTTATTCTTCCTCTGTGCCCCAAAGCTACTCCATACCCCGAGCGCGATACGCCCTCTAGCGTCCTGCTGTGGGATGGCACCATAATACGTGAAACTGCACAGGACTCACAACAGTGCTTAAATGACAGTCAAATTTACAAATGTAACAAAACAAAAAAACTTTAGGGGTGACTGTTTTTATCTTTATCACCGTTTGATACTTAATCTCAGAAGTGAGATCATTTCAACCCTCTACACTCTCTCCCACTCAAAGAATGTCTCCTGACATTTGTTTCTATTTGTGTGGACCCGTCAGTGTATGAGAGTGTACCAGTTGTGGTAGTATGGTTGGGGATGGATGGGGTAAAAGGAGGATGGAAAGCCGGGATTGGACACGTAGGGTTGGCTGGCTGAGAGGGCATTCATGTCCGTTCTCCAATGGCGGTATGATGGCTGACCCAGAGTGTCATATGTGAGTTTTTCTGCTGGTCGCCCTCTCCTCTGTGACCTCCTTACCTTGTCGTTTTCTCCTATGTTTCCTCCATCCATTTCATCCACTTGGTCAGACCTTGTTTTGACCAACTCCTCAGTCTCCACAATGTCCTGCTCGCCCTCAGATTCCTGCCTGTTAGTAGGACAGAACTCTCTGGCTGTTGCATTTAACTTGCGCTGAGTTAGCGATTTCCGCTGTGCCATGACAGTTTCCCGTTGCTGAGGACGCTCCTGTAGAATAACAGGATCTTGCTGGCAAGGGTCTGCGAGTCTGTAGCATGGGATCCTGCTCCGGAGGTCACGATGGTAAGTATACTCATCTTCCTCATCAGAGCTACTTGTTGCTGTTTGGTCAACATATTTTTCAGGTTGTTTTTGTCCCTTCCGTCTGGTCTTTTTGTCCACGGGAAGTTCTTCTTCAAGAGGTAGGTCATTTACTGGCAGCAGTAGATTTCTATGCAGAACGCGCATGGTCTTACTTCCTCTCTCTGGCTGCACCTTATA
This sequence comes from Archocentrus centrarchus, assembly GCF_007364275.1. NCBI lineage: Eukaryota > Metazoa > Chordata > Actinopteri > Cichliformes > Cichlidae > Archocentrus > Archocentrus centrarchus. The sequence goes on along the minus strand of NC_044355.1, from coordinate 28,667,558 downwards.
GACTGGCCCATCTCTCACTCTCTCCACCACGCGATGTACGACCTTCTCCCAATAGGCACGCAATTTCCCTGGCCCTCCTCTCTCTGACAGATTTTTCACCAATACCCTATCACCTGGCTGGAGAGTGACCCCTTTTACACGTCTATCGTACTGTTTCTTGCCTTTGGCTGAGGACTTAAGGCTGTTGTCTGCAGCTATTTGATAAGCCACTCGCATCCTCTCTGCCCATTTTTGTACAAAGGTTTGGTGGTTACATGCCTCAGTCTCTTTCCTTTGGCTAAACAGCAAATCGACTGGCAACCGTGGAGCCCTGCCATACAAAAGGAAAAATGGAGAGTATCCTGTTGCTTCATGTCTTGTGCAATTATATGCGTGCACAATCTGAGGCAAATGATCTTTCCATTCACTCTTTTTCTCTTCTCGTAGGGTACGCAGCATTTGGAGAAGTGTCCGATTTAGTCGTTCCACTGGATTGCATTGAGGATGGTAAGGGGTGGTTCGTGAATGTGCAATTCCTGACAGTTGTTGTAGTCTTTGGAACAGGCTGTTCTCGAACTCACGTCCTTGATCGTGATGCAACTTTTCTGGATACCCAAACCGAGGAATAAAGTCCTGAAATAACTTTTCAGCAGCTGTCTTTCCCGATTTGTTCCTTGTTGGGTATGCCTGTGCAAAGCGCGTAAAGTGGTCGACAAGGACAAGGATGTACTCATACCCTCCCTTGCTTGGCTCCAGGTGCAAGTAGTCAATGGAAACTAGCTCAAATGGTGCACTGCTGGTGAGGGATGCCATTGGAGCTCTTTGTGGGACACTGGGATGTTTCTGTTTTATGCAAGGGCATTTTTTTGTCACATAGTCCTCAATATCCTGTTGCATATACGGCCAGTAGAACCGTTCTCGGGCAAGGTGGATAACCTTGTCTGAACCTACATGCCCCATGTCGTCATGCAAGCTCTTCAGTACCTCCAATTTGAGCTTTTCCGGGAGGACCAGTTGTACATTTTGATGTGTTTTCTGATAGAGTAGTCCATTTTCTACCTCTAGCTTGTTCCACTCATAGAGTAGTCTCCTTGTCTGTTTACACATTGCTCTCTTCTCTTTTTCATTCGGAGTCCATGCTCTCTGCTTCAGAGACACAACCTCTCTAATAGCTGGATCTTCTTGTTGTGCTGCTCTGATATCTTTGGGTATGATGCTTGAGACACCGTTTGAAGGCACAGTGTTTCCACCATCAACGTTTAATTGCAATGCAGCAACCCAGGGGACCTCATCATTTTGTGCCATTTTGGTTCCCTGCCACACTGCATAGACCACCTCTGGTGACATCGTTTCTGTATGATCCTCCATCTGCTGCTGAAGGTTCACTGGGTACCTGGACAACATGTCAGCGTCCGCATTCTTCTTTCCGGGTCTATACTTGATATCAAAATGGAAGTCGGCCAATTCCCCAACCCACCTGTGACCCACAGCGTTTAGTCTTGCTGAATTCAGGATGTAGGTCAAGGGATTATTGTCTGTATAGACTGTGAAGGTTGGTGCATAATACAGGTAATCCCGGAACTTGTCGCAAATAGCCCATTTAAGGGCCAGGAACTCAAGTTTGCCAGAGTGTAGGTGGTAATTCCTCTCGGCAGGTGTTAAGGTTCTAGACCCGTACCCAATGACACGCAGTTTGTTGTTTTGGTGTTGGTATAACACAGCTCCTAGTCCTTCATTTGACGCGTCTGTGTGTAGCACAAATGGAAGATCAAAGTCTGGATAGGCTAAGATGGGAGGGTTTGTCAGCATCTCCACCAACCTTGATACCACAGTTTGATGTTCATTAGTCCAAGTTACAGGTGTACGGGAGGGGAGTTGTCCCTTGTTCCCTTTAATTACTTGACCCTTTCCCTTACCAGACTGAGGTCGGACGGCACTGCTTGTCTCAGTTGGGCTCTGGAGAAGTTCAAACAAGGGTCTTGCCAATCGTGAGAAGTCTTGGATAAAGGACCGGTAATAACTCAGAAATCCAAGCAATGTCCGGATCTCTCCGACATTGCGGGGTTTCTTATCTTTCAGGGCCAAGACTGCTTCCAAATCCTTCGGGTCGATCTGAATCCCTTCTCCTGAAACCATTCGACCGATGTATCGGATCTGTTTCTTGAAGAGTTCACATTTGGTGGGCCGAAGCTTGATACCATGTTGTCGCATTTGGTGAAATACTTGTCTCAGATGGTTCACATGTTCATCAAAGGTTTTTGAATAACAAAGGACATCATCCAAATAAGGCACACAGCACTCATCTCTGATGCCCTCTAAGACTCCCTCCATGCACCTCTGAAAGGCGGCTGGAGCGTTTGTCAATCCGAAGGGTATTCGCACCCATTCGTAGAGTCCCCACGGGGTGCTAAAGGCTGTTAAGTGTCTTGATTCCTCAGTCACAAAACCTTGATGGTATGCACTCCCTTGATCCAGGATGGAGAACCATGAGTTGCCCCCCAGGCTGTCCAACAGATCTTGGATCCTCGGTAGTGGATGACGGTCTGGGATGGTCTTACGGTTGAGCTCCCGGAAGTCAACACAAAGGCGCAGACTGTTGTCCTTCTTCCGCACACACACCACTGGCGAGGAATAGGCCGACACAGATTTCCTGATCCACCCCCTGTTTAAGAGGTTTTGGATGTAGTCCTTTACCTCTTTATACAGTGGTCGTGGGATGGAATTGTAGCTCTTCTGGACTGGAGTATTGTCGGTTGTGTTGATTTTTAGTTGTAAGCCAGGGATGCATCCAATGTGTCCGTCATCACGAGCAAACACATCTGATTCCTCATAAAGCAATTGCTGTACCTTGCTTTGGTCAGACTCAGACAGATGGTCTAAATTGACATCAGGGTGCCATTTTTCTTCACCCTGGGCAGTCCTGTAATTTCCTCTTCCCTCACTCCATCCATCATGGTTTGAACTTACTTGAGTAGTGCAGAGTAGAGGGTCACTGAGTGACTCTGTTGACTTCTGGGTAACTGGATGAATGTTCACCAGTGTACTTTCAACAATTTCCTCGATGAATCCCAAGACTGCTTTCGGAGGTAAGAAAACATCATGCTTTGTGGGATTTTGGATTGGGATTCTTACAATCTTAGAGGCACCAGCCGGTACATCAACAAGAGCAGGAAACAACTCCAACCCATCTGGCAAGCTACACTCTATATCTGGCTCAAACAACATGACTCCACCTGCAGGAAAAGCTCTAATTCGACATCTCACCTCGCAGACCCGACTGCTGTGGATGGTGAGTCCTTTCTTTCCCACTCTCACTGTTGAGCGTTCTGACTCTTCCTGGTGTGGCATTGTGTGAACAACAGAGACAAGAGTTTCAATGCTATTTTTCTTAATTTTCATAGCCTCTGACAATAGATCCACTAAATTGGCCTTAGCAGTCTGATCACTGTTTCCTGCAATAATCTCTTGGATTACGTTGAAACCTAGTAATGGGCTGCTCACACCCGCTTGGCTCACTAGCATCGGGACATGAAGAGCAACTGAGCCATGTTTGCTACTTGTGATTTCAAGAAGGACTTCTATCCACCCATCGAAAGGTACATCTGTTCCATTAGCTGCAGTGACTTTGAGGGGGTGGTCTTGCAGTAGGCTTTCTAGTGGTTGAATTGGTACATTGGGTAAAGCTTTCTGCACCCAAGATTTATCCACTATGCTTACCTGGGCCCCACTGTCCAATAGCATCTGGAGTTTGACCCCATCCAAGTAGCATGTTACCATGCACCTACCACCAATCAGCTGGGCCACACGCTCCCTTCTGGACACTTGGTGTGGTTTGGTGGACTTGGTAGATGAGATTTCCTCTTTAGGGTGCAGCCTCTCTGTAATGGGGGACTCTGCATTATCTGCGGTCACTGGTGGTCCCCCCCCAGTGACCTCACCCGGTTTCCCGACAGATTACCCTTCTGTAAGCAGCCAATAGCCCTGTGTCCCTCTTTTCCACACCGGAAACAGTGTGAGCAAGTGTCATTTCCTTGGGATGTACACTGGTGGCATTTGCCTTTAACTTCCGGCTTGGCTGGCTGTTTTGGACGTGGCGGAGGCAGATAAGTGTTTTCTGTTGCCACATTCACAACAGGTGTGAGGGCTTTCTCTAAGCTCCTGGCCAAAGATGACACTTGTGCAGTCAGCTCCTGTATAGCAGTGCGATTAGCCTGTACCTCGGCTTGCATCTGACCTGCATTTTGTCTATCGCTATCCTGCTGGGCGGTGTTGACACTGATTGTCTTTTGTTTATAGGCCTGGCCCAACCTAGTTTTCCTCTCTGTGTCTTCTCTCAGTGACCTCGTAATCACTTCGAGAATAAAGTCATCAGTCACACCCATGTCTGAGATATGGGGTTGAAGGTCTCGTCTGATGTATGAGCATTTTTCATTCATTCCCTGGTAGAGTGAATGAAGAAACACTCCTTGCACCAGTTTGCTGTCATATTGAAAGTCTGTACCTTGTTTAGAAGCAAACATAATACGTTGTTTCACCCCCATCAGTCTGTACATAAACTGTTGTGGGCTCTCTCTGTCATGTTGTTTTGCGTTACTCAATTCCTGGAATAATTCAGTACTGCTTTTATCCCTAATGTGTGCTTTGAGGAAACGCTTTAGCTCAGCCAGGGTCAGGCTATCTTTGGTCATAAGCATGTCTTTTAAGGTACCAGGCTTAATTATCTTAAGCACGGTCCTTAAAATTTCAGCCTCTGAGAAACCCTCGGCCAGCCCTTCGTCTATTTGCTTACACATACTGTTAAAACTCAAGTCAGAGTCCAAATCTGAGATGTGACCACCATGCATCTTAAAGTCTCTATGTGGTAACAATGCAGCTACATCAGTCAGTTTTATTAAACCAGTCGCTGGATCAGCAACTACTGATTTTGATACTTTCTTACTCACTACTGATGCTACTACAGGTGGTTCAGTCTCTGATACCGAAGCAGCATCCTCTTCATCAGACGCTTGGTTGTGTTCAACAGTTACCTGTGCCGCTTGCAGTTCATCGATGAGGTCACGAAACACCAGCAGACGAGACATCCCCTGATCCTCGAGATTCTTTAGTCGTTTGCTTCTCAAGAAGTCAGTGATGAAATCAAAGAACTCCACCTCCGTGGCATCATCACCAGGAAAATCGTCACCCCCCTTCTTCTTTGCAGGAAACTGCAAGTTGACAGAGCAAGTCTCTGTTGGCAGCACTGGTCAGCTGGTGAAGTTGCTGCTGGATCTCCCACCGTAGGTCGTGTAGAGTCGCCATCGGTGGATTGCTGGAGTCAGTTACTTTGGTTGCTAGCTCTGTTAATCAGAGGGATGTGACTCCCACAGTTCTTGGCTGATTAGCACCCGTCCACCAGGGGGCGCTAATCCCGGACGAGCCCCCAAATTTGTTGCCTCCCTAGGTTTGTCGTCTGAGGGGCAATTGGCTTCCTGTGCCAACGTGTGGTGCTGTGGTAGAGAATAGCAGAAGGCACACACGTTGAGCTATCGTAGCTTCATAACAGGAAGTTTTATTCTTCCTCTGTGCCCCAAAGCTACTCCATACCCCGAGCGCGATACGCCCTCTAGCGTCCTGCTGTGGGATGGCACCATAATACGTGAAACTGCACAGGACTCACAACAGTGCTTAAATGACAGTCAAATTTACAAATGTAACAAAACAAAAAAACTTTAGGGGTGACTGTTTTTATCTTTATCACCGTTTGATACTTAATCTCAGAAGTGAGATCATTTCAACCCTCTACAATTGCATTTAATCATTAGTTACTAATTTTAAACCCTTCCACAGTTTGTCTTGTCTTCCTCTGCTCTCTTCTCTTTCTCCTCACCCCCCAGCCGGTCATGGCGGAAAGCTGCCTCTCCCTGAGCCTAGTTCTGTGGGAGATTTCTTCTTGTTAAGAGGGGGGGTTTTCCTTTCTACTGTCACCAAGTGCTTGATCAGAGGGGTCATCTCATTGTTAGGCTTTTCTCTCTAATAGTGTAGGGTCTTTACACTACGACATTAAGAGACTTAAGAGATATTATGATTTAGCCTATAAATTGAATTGAATTGAATTGAATTGAATTGAATTGAATTGAATTGAATTGAATTGAATTGAATTGAATTGAACTGAATTGAAAGGTGACATACATGAATAGCACCAAAAGAAAAATTGCACCTTTTTTTAAAAATAAAAATGTCAGTGGATTCATATTCTTCTGTGGAAAGGTCATCCCCTTAGCATCAGAAGTGAGCATTCTCATCTTTAGTCCTTTGGCACCCACAATCTTCCTAAGAAGGTTTAAATCATTGGCACCTAATTTTATTTGTTTTTAAGTCTAAAATTAAATTTCTTTGAGTATATCACCTTTATATGTAGACACAGATTCAAAGAAGATCAAACATTTGATAGTTCAAATATGATGAAAAGTCAACAATTATCCTGGAATGCTCTTATATTTTCACATCTGTGTGTGGCTCCCAGCAGTGTTTGTGACTGAAGCAACACTGTCAAAAGAACAAGCATTTACTATGTCAACTTGATAGACTGAGTTGAGGAGCTTGGCTCTTACAGAAGCTGTTTGATATCTGCACACAGAAAAAAAAAAAAAAGCACCAGGGACCAGATATATAATATCTGTCAACACAAAGTACATACACGTACCATATCCCTCATATAAAAGAGGATGTGCACGTCATTCTCCAGATCAAGCCTACACATAGTTGATGTAAAATAAGTTGAAAAATCCATGCAAAAATAGATGTGCTCATAGTATAGTTTTCATTTGTATGATTGATTTTAAAATAGGGTTATCTTCTTATTTTTACATGAGTTATTTCCCTGTTAATATTTTCATTTTTTCCTCTGTTATGAAGGCTCTGAGAAATCATTTTTGTCCGATCCAATCAACCGCAAATAGAAATAGAAGTAAAACCATTACAGTCACAATAAAACTCATATTTTATTCACAGCATAAAACAGAAAATGCATCAGATGTTTAAACTGAGAAAATTAACCATTTTATAAAAAAATATGAGCTAATTTTGAAGTTGATGGCAGCAACACATCTCAAACACAGGGTCATGATTACCGCCGTGTAGCAGTAAGAGTTTTGGGAAAGGAATGGTGTCCCATTTTTGTTTGATAGGATTCTAGCTGCTCAACACTCCTGAGTCTTCTTTGGTGCATTTTTCTTTTAATGATGCACCAGATGTTTTCAACTGGTGAAAGCTCTGGACTGCACAGAGGCCAGTTCATTACCCAGACTCTTCTACTACAAAGCCATGCTGTTGAAATAGATGCAGTTTAGAGATGTTGTCTAGATGGGAACGTATGTTGCTCTAAAACCAGTATATACTTTTCACCATTGATGGTGCCTTCCCAGATGTGCAAGCTGCCAGTTCTCTGGGCACTAATGCAACCCCATACCATGAGAGATGCAGTTTTTTTAACTGAGTGCTGATAACAAGCCAGCTGGTCCTGCTCCTGTTTTGTCTGAAGAGTGCGACATCCATGTTTTCCAAAAAGGGATTTTAAATTTTGATTTCTCTGACCACAGAAGAGTTTTCCCCTTTGTCTCAGTCCATTTTAAATGAGAATTGGCCCAGAAAAGACCAATCATAGTTGCATATGTCTTCTTTTGCATGATAGAGGTTTTGTACAATTGTTTGCACAAAGCCTGAAAATGTAATCACTTATGTATTAAACCAGCCTGAACCCACAGCCAGAGATCTAAGGCTATAGATGCAAAGTGCTCGCTACAGAAGCAAACAAGAATTTGTATGGAGGTCCAGAAATTTAGTTTCTCTGAAATGCATGAAAATTGGTTTCAACATTCTTGACATCATCCTGATCGAAAAAGTCAATGACAGTCATATTCAATTTTTACAATGTTGCCATGGTAATGCCCCAAATGTCCCATTTTATTCCAATGGCTAATTCTGACATTTCTCTAATACAAACTTTTGGAGTTAGTTTCCCCAAAATACATAAAATTTGGTACAAGATTCTCTATGTCAACCTGATCAAAAAAGTTAATCACACCCATATCATATTTTGCACGCTGTTGCCATGGTGATTACAAAAATGCTCCATTTTATTCCAATGGGAAAAAATTTCACATTTCTGCGATCGAAAAATGACCCTTTAGTTTCTCAGAAATGCATGAAATTTAGTACGAGGATTCTTCAGCTCACCCTGAACAAAAAAACCTACTGACAAAAATAACGTAATATGTAAGTTTTTACCATGAAATATGCCATTTTTTTCTTTGGGTTAGTCACTACATTCATTGTAGGATTTCAGATATGTCAGCTTTTTATAGGGCTAAAAATGGTACTGTTGGCAAAGATGAGTTCAATTCATCACCAGAATACCCATGACAGTGGTATAATGCAATGGTACCAGAGGACCCAAAACTCACAGGCATCCACTATTGATTTGTGGTCTTGTCCCTTGCACACAGAGATTTCTCCAGATTCTTGTAAACGTTTTATGATGTTTTGTACTGTAGATGAATTTTATGTTAAGGAACATTGTTCTGAAAATGTTCCACAGTTTGTAGCTTTTTACTACAAATTTCCTCTCTCAGATGTTGTTTTTAAATTTTTTTACTAGTTTTTTATTGTTCTTTTATTACATTATTTTATTTACAGTATTATTTAAATCAGGCAATTAAAACACACATTACCTTGCATAGTATTCTCCCTCACAACACAGATGAATCCTCCGCTTCTTTTAAGCGTGTTTCAATGCCTTCCTTCACATGTTTTCTTTTGACACTTCTGCCGCTGCTTCATCACATTATTGTCTCCCCAAAAACACTTTCTTTGTGTTTTGTGAGATTTTGTTCTTTTCTACTTACATTGTGTTTTATTCAACTTCAGTTGTGTTTTGTTTTTAATTATTATTTCCATTGTTTTATTCAACTTTCAGTGTGTTTTGTGTGCTTTTGCGGCCTTTTTCTGTATTTGCTATTCTTTTCTTCAGTTGCAGTGTATTTGACCTCTCAGGGCTACCGTACTTCTAGTAATTACACAGTTCTAATTCTACTGGTATGGAAGCAAGTATGAAAATGAGTGATGCATGGTGTAAAGGAGGCTTTTAAACATGTTCTCCTGGCTCCAATGACTGAGATTCATATAGCAGATTTATAGATCTGTCCCAACAAATTGTTTGTTACATAATTTTATGCATACGACTTCAGAACAAGTGGTTGTATTGTCAAAGACCAGACTGTGGCCATGTACAAGTCCATGCAGTGCTGAATAACGGACCATCCTCCAAACAACCATAAAGAGAAGATGACCTTAATACACATTTAGTTTCATATTCTTGCAGAGAATCAAAAATTACAATTCCCTCATCTCACACACACACACACACACACACACACACACACACACACACACACACACACACACACACACACACACACACAGATAGCGTACATGGCTTCCAACCCTCTCCATCTTTCAGCAAGGTGGCTTTTGCTAGCTTGATGGTCACACATCCAAAGAGTCTGTAACGCTCTCTGAGTATTTCCACTGAGAAAATTTAGCTTCTATGTCAAGCTTCACTGCAGAATGTCAGAAATGTTTTTATGAAGCTTTGGAAGGAGACAATGTGAACACATTATGTTTTATGGTACTGCTGCATGTCATTAACTTTTGTCTGCTCCCACCAGTAGTTTTATTTTTCCTGTTTATTGTCCAGTCTCTCTGTGCTCCTCGTTCTCTTCATCTCCACGGGCTTACTCATAGCTGGTCATCTGATTTTTGTGGTTCTAATATTGGAGGATCTTCACCTTATAATAAAAAGTACCCTGAGGCAGTTGTGAATTAGTGCTATTTGAACAAATTGATTAAATTGAATTATTAATTGATAACTTTTTAGCTGATGTAACGTGATTGAATGATTTGATAAACTTTGAATGTTAAAGTTTAAGTCTTTGCAGCACTTGGTCAGAAGAGTTGAGGTGATGTGTGGCCACAGCTCACCAAATGTAAACAGGAAAGCTTCAAATAAGACTCCAACTTACAGCTCAGCTGAACTATGTGCTGAATACATGGAAAACATTCATTTTAATACTGTAAAGTTTCCAAATGAATTAACGTAACACACTGTGTGTGTTACGTTTAGTTGATATTATAGTTGTTACATCTAAAGCAAAGCTGCATTTGAGGGTCCACTTTTTCATCCAACAAGCACCTGTGGAATACCTGGAGCCTGTAGGTACATTTTTTGGCTCATTTTGTTTAATAGTAATGATCGTGTTAATAACAGTTGTGTTTGATTCATATTTGGTTATTGTTTTTAGGCTTTTTAGACTCCTAAGACCAGACTCCAGACACTGGCTCACATTTACCCATTTTGCAGCTGGCTGCAAATTGCTTCCTCATTACAATGACAGCAATGCATGGCAGCAGTAATTTCAGAGGTATTGTTTCAAAACTGTGAACAATCACCGAATGCGGTTTAAACTATTACATTAGCTGCAAAACAATTTACATATTTCATAATGCAATGAAAGCAACTGCATTTTAACATAAGTCTCCAGACAGATTTAAAGAAAAAAAAAATCACCATGTTCCTTCTCTTTCTGTCTCTTTATTACACACACACACACACACACACACACACACACACACACACACGCACACACACACACACACACTAATCAGTAATCCCCTCCTTCTCCCAGCACGGTCACTCTGCTTACCGCTGTCTATCTCCTGGATGCAGAGATTACAGCAGCTCCAATTGTCCTCTCTGCTTAACGTCCTTGCACTTGGCCACTTAGTGGTTGTACCTTGAATGAACCATATGTAGACAAAAATGAGATTCTGCTGTAGCGAGAACTAAACTTTAATTCTGCTGTGTGGATTGTTGACAAATCTGTTTGGGAGCCCAGAAAATAAATGTGCCTTTGGAAAAAGACTGTGGCAAATTTTGGAAAGATTGTGTATAAATTACTATATTAAACAGCTGGTTAAAGACCTCAGGGGGGAAAAAAAGCAATAATAATAACGCAACACTGAAGAGACAGAAACTGGTGCCACCCTTGCACGAGCAAAAACTGTATGAGAGATTCAAATATTGTTCATACACATGCACGCAGACCTCACAATTAGCCACCTACATGAAAACATCTTTAATGAGCAAGCTAGTTCATTCAACCTGTGATATTTTCTGAAAATACACCTAACACAGAACCTCACAAAGGTACAGTGAAGGTATCATTTCAGTAGAGGTGAGTGGGTTAAAGACTAAAAATTCTACGTCTTCCACTGGAGCAAATGTGAAATTGAAAATGGAAACATTTAACAGGTCTGCTACAAACACATTCACCCCACTTTTCACGCTGAGTTGCAGTTAAACTAGCCTTAAAAATTGCTGTTGCTTAAATGCACTCAATGGGCACTTTATTGGGCACACCTTGGACACCATTTTGCTTTCAGAGGTTTGGTATTATATATTCAAGCACACTCACACTCGGCTGCGAACCGTTCCACTGCGAGCTGGAGGCCCCCCCCTGATGAAGCCAACAGAACCGCATCATCTGCAAAAAGCAGAGATGAGACTCTGAGGCCACCAAGGAAGAAGCCTTCCGCCACCTGGCTACGCCTAGAAATTCTGTCCATAAAAATTATGAACAGAATCGGTGACAAAGGGCAGCCCTGACGGAGTCCAACACCCACAGGAAACAAATCCGACTTATTACCGGCTATACGGACCAAGCTCTCACTGTGGTTGTACAAGGACTGAATGGCCCGCAACAATGGGCCAGACACCCCATACTCCCGCAGAACCTCCCAAAGAACACCCCGAGGAACACGGTCGAATGCCTTCTCCAAGTCCACAAAGCACATGTAGACTGGTTGGGCAAACTCCCACGCACACTCGAATATCCTTGAGAGGATAAAGAGCTGGTCCAGCGTTCCACGACCAGGACGAAAACCGCATTGTTCCTCCTGAATCCGAGGTTCGACTAACGGACGCACCCTCCTTTCCAGCACCCTGCCATAGACCTTACCGGGGAGGCTGAGGAGTGTGATCCCCCGAAAGTTGGAGCACACCCTCCGGTCTCCCTTCTTAAAGATGGGGACCACCACCCCGGTCTGCCAATCCAATGGCACTGCCCCAGATCTCCACGCGATGTTGCAGAGGCGTGTCAACCAAGACAGCCCTACAACATCCAGAGCCTTCAGGAACTCAGGGCGAATCTCGTCCACCCCAGGGGCTCTGCCACCAAGGAGTTGTTTAACTACCTCAGTGACCTCACCCCCAGTGATGGTCAAGTCATCCCCCTCATCCCCAGACTCTGCTTCCCACTGTCAGTGGGATTCAGAAGGTCCTCGAAGTATTCCTTCCACCGTCCGACTATAGCCTCAGTTGAAGTCAGCAGCACCCCCCCCCGCACTATAAACAGTGTGAGTGAAGCACTGCTTTCCCCTCCGGAGTCGCCTGACGGTTTGCCAGAATCGCTTCGATGCCGTCCGAAAGTCTTTTTCCATAGCCTCACCAAACTCCTCCCACACCCGAGTTTTTGCTTTGGCCACTACCCGAGCTGCATTCCGCTTGGCCTGTCGATACCTGTCAGCTGCCTCCGGAGTCCCACAGGCTAACCAAGCCCGATAGGACTCTTTCTTCAGCTTGATGGCTCCCTTCACCTCCGGTGACCACCATCTGGTTCGGGGGTTACCACCACGACAGGCACCAACCACCTTGCAGCCACAGCTCTGAGCAGCAGCCTCAACAATGGAGGTGCGGAACATGGTCCATTCGGACTCAATGTCCTCAGCCTCCCTCGGAATGCTGTCGAAGTTCTGCCGGAGGTGGGAGTTGAAGATCTCCCGGACTGGGGCTTCTGCCAGGCGTTCCCAGCGCACCCTCACAATACGTTTAGGTGTGCCAGGTCTGTCCAGCATCTTCCCCCGCCACCTGATCCAACTCACCACCAGGTGGTGATCAGTTGACAGCTCAGCTCCTCTCTTCACCCGAGTGTCCAGAACATACGGCCGCAGATCTGATGATACGATTACAAAATCGATCATCGACCTGCGACCTAGGGTGTCCTGGTGCCATGTGCACTTATGGACATCCTTGTGTTCGAACACGGTGTTTGTTATGGACAAACTGTGGTTTGCACAGAAGTCCAATAACAAAACACCATTCGGGTTCAGATCGGGCAGGCCGTTCCTCCCAATCACGCCCCTCCAGGTCTCACTGTCATTGCCCACATGAGCGTTGAAGTCTCCCAGCAAGACTATGGAGTCACCAGATGGAGCACTCTCCAGCACCCCACCCAGCAACTCCAAAAAGGGTGGGTACCCTGAACTGTCATTCGGCGCATAAGCGCAAACAACAGTCAGGACCCGTTCCCCAGCCCGAAGGCGCAGGGAAACTACCCTCTCGTCCACCGGTGAAAACTCCGACGTACAGGCAGCAAGCCGGGGGGATACAAGAATACCCACCCCAGCTCGCCGCCTCTCACCGAGGGCAACTCCAGACTGGAACAGAGTCCAGCCCTTCTCCAGGAGACTGGTTCCAGAGCCCAGGCCATGCGTTGAGGTGAGCCCAACTATGTCTAGCTGGTATCTCTCAACCTCACGCACTAGCTCAGGCTCCTTCCCCACCAGAGAGGTGACATTCCATGTCCCAACAGCCAGTTTCGATAGCCGGGGATCGGTCCGCCAGGGCCTCCGCCCTCGGCCACCGCCCGACACACATTGCACCCGACCCCTACGACACCTCCTGCGGGTGGTGGGCCTGCAGGAGGGCGGGCCCATGTAACCTCTTCGGGCTGCGCCCGGCCAAGCACCACGGGCTAATGCCTGGCCACCAGACGCTCTCCCTCGAGCTCCCTCCCCAGGCCTGGCTCCAGGGTGGGGCCCCGGTAACCCTATCCCGGGCAGGGTAAACTGTTCCCTTGTTTTTTCACTCATAAGGGTCTTCTGAACCGCTCTTTGTCTGGACCCTCACCCAGGACCAGTTTGCCATGGGAGACCCTGCCAGGGGGACAAGCCCCCAGACAACATAGCTCCTGGGATCACTGGGACACACAAACCCCTCCACCACGATAAGGTGGCGATTCACGGAGGAGTTGGGAACACTGTAGCCATAAAGCAATGGCCATGCCAACAACAATACTCAAGTGGGCTGTCGTTATGAAGGATACTCATTTCGTACTAAGAGGCCCAAAGTGTCCCAAGGAAATATCCTACACACCATTACATCACCATCAGCAGCCAACTGTTGATCCAAGGCAGGATGCATTTATATTGTTTACTCCAAATTCTGATCCTGCCATCTAAATGCGGCAGCACAAACTGAGACTCATCAGGCAAGGCAGTGCTTTCCCAATCTAAGTGGCTGGTCACTTATCTCTGACTCCACCTCTGGATTCTGCTTAGAGGACTTTTCAATAACTCACCTGCCTGTCCACTCCCCAGGCCATTCCACTCATCATCTTGGAAACCTGCCTGCTCTCAGGTAACCCCTCGGTCTTGGAATTCTGCAATTAAGACTGCAAAATCTTACCAGCACAGTTCAAAGATCCATTTGTACATATCTTGGCCTTAGTTCATTTCTCCCACTGTGTCCTGGCTGTGTTTCTGCAGTCAGACCTAGATTTCTAGATATCTGCTTTTCAAAAAATATATGTAATTGTTTTCAATAAATATTTGGTGTGTTATGTCTGAATCCAGGGTCCTACTGTTGCTTAAACCACTGGTGTGGTTGGTTTTCTGTTGTTGAAGCCCATTTGCTTCAAGGTTCAACAAGTTATGTGTTCAGAAATGGTCTTCTAGCTGTAATGGGTGTTGATTTGTGTCACTGTTGCCTTCCTCTTGGCTCAAAGAAGTCTGCCCATTCTCCTCTGTCTTGCTGAAACAAGACATTTTGGCCAGACAGCAGTAGCTCAGTGGATTTTCTTTTTTGGATCATTCTCTGTAAACCAGGAGATGGTTTCATGGGGGAAATCCAATAGATCAACAATTTCTAAAATACTCAGGCCAGCCTATCTGGCACCAACAGCCACCCCACACTACATACCTTACACCCATGATTCTCAAATCCAGGCCTGGTGGCCCAGTGTCCTGCAGGTTTTAGATGTGTCCCTGATCCAACACACATGAATCAAATGGCGGAATTACCTCCTTAGTATGCAGTCAAGTTCTCCAGAGTCCTGGTAATGACTTCTATATTTGACTCAGGTGTGTTGAATCTAAAACCTGCAGGACACTGGGCCACGAGGCCTGAATTTGAGAACCACTGCCTTACACTGATGCTCAGTTTGAAATTCAGCAGGTTACCTTGATCATTGCTACCTGCCCAAATGCACTGAGTTGCTGTCATGTGGTTGGCTGACTAGATCTTTCCATTATCAAGCAGCAGATCTAATAAACTGGCAGCTGCTACCTTTGTAATTTTAACATGCTAGCCTTACCATTAATAGTAAACCAAATTTCCATTCAGAGATGGAAGCAATTAGTGGTGTGGAGTTAAATGTGCTTAAATGCTTTCTGTTTTCAACTTTAAGGGTCAGGGTCAGATTATGTGTTAAATTTGTTTCACACTGTGCAGTGTGAGAAATGTATAAAACTTACACGCATTTAACTTTTGAGATGAAAATTGTTGCTTTTGCCGTTTTTAGAGTTGCGCTTTTTGTTGTTTGTTTTCATTTTTTGGTTAGGGTCTGAAGTCAGTCATTTGTCATCTGGGCCATTCTGCTAACTGTATCACATTTTGAAAGCTGCAGGAAACTTTATGTGTATACAGATCCAGAACAGGTGGCTGTCCTGCCAACTATATCAAACAAATTTTTTTTCCAGTCACATTATGTGTACTAATTCCTGTCACGAACAGGAGTAGGGCATTGGTCAATGTTAGTCTGGAACACAGACGCTATCTGTAACATAATGAGGGCCAATGAATGTTTTACTGCTGGCCAATCTATACAGAAGTCTGATGGTAATACGGTATACATGATGACCCCTGACACTTATATAACTTAGACATACATAATTTACTGGTTTAGACACCCTTTGCTTTATAAACACAAAACTGCTCCCATCACTTGAGAGTGCATTTATTGCTTGACCTAACACTTAAGCATAGTTTTTAAGCAAAGTTGAAATTACCCTTCATAGCTGACATTAGGCTAGGGGGACTTTCCTATTCAGCATTACAGAGGCCGTTACACTATACTTTCCCTTCCCTTTTCTTTTTTTTTTTTTAAAGCCTGTCATGTCTGGTAGATCTTGCAAGCAGAACTGTGATCTGAATGCGTTGTTGTGCCAAACATATTTGCTATTTCAAGATGAGCTCTATAGGTTCTCAATAGGCTCTTCTTGTTGATGTTTTAACCCTTTATTTTATTTATCTGAGTTATTTTTTCACATACAATGTAACAGCCAGAGCTGACAGGCTGAAGAAAAGGAAAATAAAGAAAAGAAAAAGGGAGAGAGAAAGGGAGCAAA
Organism: Archocentrus centrarchus; assembly: GCF_007364275.1. Lineage (NCBI taxonomy): Eukaryota > Metazoa > Chordata > Actinopteri > Cichliformes > Cichlidae > Archocentrus > Archocentrus centrarchus. The sequence goes on along the minus strand of NC_044355.1, from coordinate 28,651,079 downwards.
AAAAGGAGAGGAAAAAAAAAAAAGGGGGAAAGAGCACAAGTCTATTAATAAGATAGTTCATCACTTTAACATAAAAAAATACTATCAATACTTGCAAAAATAAATTTGTGTGTGAAAAACAAAACTAACAAAGCATGTTACGCACACCAACAATTTTGTTGAGTTGTGATTGAGTGGGTGTTTGTGTCTGTGTCATGTTTGTGTCTGTGTCATGGAACGTACTTACCAATGAGGGCAAAACGCTGCAGCTCCACCCATCAGAAGCCAGAGGCAGGTACGGAAAGCCCCCGGAACCCCAGGCCACCAGCAGCCCACCAAGAGCCAGGAAGACCCATGGCTACTCAGTCCAAAGACAACCGCACACCCACCCCAGCAGACGGGAGAGGGTGGTCTCAGATGGAGCCCCCCCAGTCGAGGAGCAAGGGCTCCAGGGAACCCAAGGCGATGAGAAGCCAGTCCCCCCCCAGCGGCCAGCCCCCTGCACTGGCCGGCGGCAGGGCCCCCAGGCCCACGGCACCCAAGGACCGCACGACCCTCCACAGAGCCCCCCCCCCCCACGCCGAAGAAGCCAACGCAGCCCCGCACCGCACCCCCAAGGGGGGCAGGCCAGCACCCACGCCAGAACATCCAGCCCCACCCAGGAACCCTGAGGCACCCCCATCCCAGGGGGGTAGGGGGGAGGAGGCAACCAGCAAGGAGCGGCCAGGAGGCAAGGCACAAGGCCCAGACCCAGGTCCAGCCATACATACAAACACACCCACACGCCCGTGTTCCCTTACCTTTTCACTGAAGCATTGTGTGCAGTCTTCCCGCTGTCTCTGACTGCGGCGTCCGATTGGCGAAACGAGGCATTGATTTCCTGTTTTAGTGGGTTCACATGTGCATTTGGGGTCTTGTAAACTGCAATATTTTGATTTTTCCCCCTGTAACTAGCCTGTTTCAGTTACACGTTTATGTAAATATGCCTAATTAACATGTAGAATATTGTTTGGGTTACCGAGCAAACAGGCCTGCTGTCTAATGAACAAAGATATCTCAGATGCTCAGTGTACTGATGTTACAGTGAGGGTAGCTTTTGGTCAGTCTGTCACAATGGACTCAAAGGTGGCAAAGTTATGGAGGAACTCAGTTCAGTCACTTTTCAGTTTATCTGATTTTTATAAAACGTCCTTTTGTGCACTCTGGGAGGCCAGCAGGATAAATAACACCTTCAGAAGATCTTCTGACTTCATTCTTTGCTTCCTCTGTTGGGTTGAATTTATGAAAAAACCCAGATGAGGCAGCACAGAGATTAACATTCATAAAAGCTCACATACAAGGGAATACTCAAAAGTGTCTTTCATCATAAATGTAGCAAAGAGACAGTAGAGCCAGTGATGTGATGATCAATATCCATCCATCCATTCATTTATTCTCTTCCACTTATCCTGTTCAGGGTCGCGGGGGGGCTGGAGCCTGTCCCAGCTGTCATAGGGCGAGAGGCAGGGTACACCCTATGCAACATGATCAATATGTTTCATATTATACATACTCATTGTTATTCCAATGTATATAATCCTATGCTCTGCATTAAGAGTTCTTAATTTGAAATGGTTTTGATTCTGACTAAATTAATGTTATTGCACCAATTTTCTGTGGCCACAACAGTTGTAGGTCAATATTTTCCAACAGAACACATGTGTGACATGTTCTATATCATACATCTATTGTATAAAATATATTTGTGTATGTCTTGGAGTAGACTAGGCATTTCAATAAGGAGTGATCATTAGGAAAAGTTGTTTATTTATTGATATACAGAATTCAGTTAATGTATTTGGTGATTAGACTCAGATGGCCCATCGAAGAAGGAATCCCAGCGATGATTGGAATTAAGGCAGAACCCCCTCAGTCTAGACATTGGTGGTGGTAAAGATAAAGATGGAGGCTTCAGGTAAGCAGTGAGATTTAAAGTATACAAAGTGGAGACTGATTGGCTTGAATATGTGGGCAGAAGGATGATTGGACTAGAGCAGTGATGTCAGCTATGAGTTTGACAGCATGGAAAAGCAGAAGTGTTGTGAAGAATAAACTAGCAGCAAAACACCCAGGAAAGCAGACAGAGGAGTAAATACAGATGTTCCACACTGAACTAATGGCTAAGCTTCATTTTAGGTAACTATGACCTGACTTGCTCATAAGGTAAATTCAAACTTCTTCAGGGACCACTACTTGGATGTATTTTGAACATAGTCAGTGTACGTCACTTTCGTGTATTTCTTTTTTGTTTTTCATTAAATGGTCTTATTGAGTTACCACCTTAGTCTCAGAACTTAAGGCAGGGCTCATTAACTACATTTGTCCAAGTTTTTGTTGGATATTTTTTAAATGACTATAGAAACATGAAGAGTTCAGATACAAAACCGCTTAAATCTACCTGGACACTTTTCTTTTAAAAGAGCTTTTTTAAATCTGGCTCTTATGGTACATTTTAGTAATTTCATTTCACAGGCAATGGTGAGGTGCCTTTTTTCACAAATGTAAATATAGTCATTTACCTATAATAATTACACAGAAAACCCAACAATCAGCCTAATCTTAAAAATAGAGAGGGTGTCTGTCTCCTGAATCCAAGCTGGGAGCTGGTTCCACAGAAGAGGGGCCTGAAAGCTGAAGGCTCTGCCTCCCATTCTACTCTTAAGTATCCGAGGAACCACAAGTAAGCCAGCAGTCTGAGAGCGAAGTGCTCTATTGGGGTGATATGATACTATGAGGTCTTTGACATAAGATGAGGAGAAGGATTTTAAATTCTATTCTAGATTTAACAGGGAGCCAATGAAGAGAAGCCAATATGGGAGGAATATGCTCTCGCTTTCTAGTCCCTGTCAGTACTCTAGCTGCAGCATTTTGGATCAGCTGAAGGCTTTTCAGGGAGCTTTTAGGACAGCCTGATAATAATGAATTACAATAGTCCACCCTAGAAGTAATAAATGCATGAATTAGCTTTTCAGCATCACTCTGAAAAAGGATGTTTCTAATTTTAGAAATATTGCACAAATGCAAAAAAGCGGACCTACATATTTGTTTAATATGTGCATTGAAGGACATAACCTGGTCAAAAATGACTCCTAGATTTCTCACAGTGTTACTGGAGGCCAAAGTAATGCCATCCAGAGTAAGTATCTGGTTTGACACCATGTTTCTAAGATTTGTGGGGCCGAGAACAAGAATTTCAGTTTTATCTGAATTTAGAAGCAGGAAATTAGAGGTCATCCAGGCCTTTATGTCTTTAAGACATTCCTGCAGTTTGACTAATTGATGTGTGTCATCTGGCACCTATGCGTCCGGTCACCTGCAAGCAGACCATGTGAAAAACCTCACAGCAAAGGAGACGGGAGTGCCGCACAAGTCAGGGAGTACACATGGTAGCCAGTAACAATCCTTCCACACGTTTGCTGACAGAAATCTCATTACGAGTTTTACTTCTTTTAGTTTGACGTTTGATTGCCAAACCTTTTTTCTACACAAAGCAAGGTTAGACTCACCTTCAGCTGTGTTTACAATATGAGCACCACCAACAAAAGCCTTCTCCACAGTGTAGCCAGTGTAGCCAGAAAAAGCAGAAAAATACCTGTACTTACACATAAATACAGGGTACTTAGGGCCTTAATCCTGGAAATTACAGCCTTTTTACTAGAAATTACAGCCTTAGTCCTGGAAGTTATGCAGAAGTTAAATGTATTTTCAGGGTACATCCCTGTAAAATATCTGTAAGTTAATGTAGGTTAAACCACTACATAATACGACCCTGAAAAGTATGTCTGGAGTGGATCTGGATTCATCGTAGTCCCTTCCAGCAGCCAGCTACCACTCTAAGTCAACCAATGCGAATGTTATCAGTCCTTAAATGCACTTTATTAACAGTTATCAGTCCCATAACTGTAGTTCAGACTGGCCCTGCTGCACCTGCTAGCCATCTCAGTCGGCCGTTATCACTAATTACAGCGGAATCCAGATCCACTTCAGACATCCACTCCAGTCCACGTCACACCGAAACAGTGTTCCTCGATTAGAATGATAATAACAACCTTTTTTGCCATCTAGGAGGTAGAGACGGTCCCTCCTGGCCCTTTACTATGGGTCTGATAACTGTTGATAACATGCATTTAATGGACTGATAACATTCGAATCGGCTGAATGGAATGGACAAGAAGTCACTTTTACCTTGATTTTTGACCTGTGACCACTAAAATGTCATCATTTGTGCCATATTTAATCCTTTGCATTCTAATAGAATTCTATTAGAATCTTACAGATTTCTGAAATTTTCAAAAGAAAGGGGAAATTTGATGAGCACTTTAAACACCAGAATTTACCCCCCCCACACACACACACACACACAAATTTTTCAATTCTAAGTTAGTTTTAATACACAAATACCTCCTTCAAACTGTACATGACATTTAAGATTTTGTACATTTGTTTACTAAACATCTCTTCATTCTCCTCTTCCTCATCTGCCTCCTTCACTACTGCTCTCTCCTCCCTCGTCTCCACTTCATTCTCTTCCTCCTCATCTGAAGCTTCACCTGCTGAAGTCAGGGCTCCAGCATAACAAAATGTGCATAAATATCCTCATTTATTCCTGATATTGTCACAGTTAGTTATTGTTAGCAGAGTAGACATGCAACCCTCCCATCTACAGACAGCTTGCAACAATCTGGCAACAACAGCTGGTTATAAGCTAATGTTATGCCAGCTAGTGTTAGGCTCCAGTGTCCTAAAGGGAAGAGTGGATGAATGGGTAACACCAAACCATAATGCCCCTTTTCATGCTTCTCCACTAGTGTGGAGGTTATTAATACAATATACATCCTCCTATCCCATTGCCACAGAAGATTCTGAGTACTGATTGGTTGCAAAGTGCATGTTTTAACTTTTTTAGTAACATGACACCTTGGCTAAACACATACAAAGTGCTTTTGTCAATTAATAAGCCAATGATCATTGGTAAAGGCAGCAATAGTGTAAACTCAGTTAGCCAAAGCTTGGAGTTGGAGATATTTAACTATCAACAACAAAAAAAGGTTAGAAAAAGAGAGCTTAAGGTTACATGAACACTGGGAGCTTTATAGAGGATGCCTGTACCTGTATCATGTCATATAGAGGGTCATCACTGCCTCCTTCAGTTTTCTGAACACCACAGTGAGCTCTGCTACCACCCTGCAAAAGGCAGAACTCTGCAGGAACGTCAATACTCACAAAAACAACAAAAGCTCTGGATGTGGCACGTTCATCCAAAAACAACAAAACTCAAAAAAGACGTACAAAGACTAAATGAACAGAGAGAAACTAAATTCGAAAGAGATTAATCAGTAGAATCAGGAGAACTCAATCCGGCACTAAATGAGGGTGAGCAAAACACAAAGGAAGGAAGTAAAACTTTCAAAATAAAACAGGAATTAAACTGAAAGAGGGACAACTCGGACAACAGGAAGATACAGACAGAGGAAACGAATGCTCCCCTCTCCCGCACGGAGAGAGAGTGAAGGGCATAAAGTTTCCTCATAAATAACTGAAAAAAGCATATGAATAAAAACAGACAAGTTTTTAAACAGCTGTGTGCCATGTCTGATTTATACGCTGTAGGTAAAAATATAACCACAAAGGAGACACCCGCGCATCCTCAATTATAGCTCCTCCAGCAAGCCTCTTCGCGCCGGTCTTCTCCATCCTCTACATGCATTTAAGGAATTGAGATATCTCTTGTATGGAGATTGATTTCTGGGTCATTGGCAGGGGAACGGAGGTGTATGGAAAACTCTGGAGGGCAAACCATAAAGATGAAGAATTACAACAAGGATAATAACAAAGGCCTTGTCACCTATATCCCGACTTGAGCCTTTAATAAAAGATATGGTGTAAAATACATTAACAACCCTAGCCACTACCAGCACTCATTAATGAGGGGTAGCACAATTTGGTGACTCACAACAAGGATTTTAACTTCTTGATGAGCCTGAACTTCAAGCTGTCAAAAAATCTTTAATCATGTTTGGCACTTCAGAGAACAATGCAGTCATCCACTTTGCTCCTGCAACTTACTGTATATACGTTCCACATCTCCAGCCTCATCCTGTAGAGTTGTTAATCCGTGTGTGTGTGTGTGTGTGTGTGTGTGTGTGTGTGTGTGCGCGTGCATGCATGGTACAGTACAATAGGGGCTGTAGACTTGCTTCTTGAAATGATGGGTTTTCACAGTTCAGTGGATGCTTCTATACAACCCTCGGGGTTCCTCTGCTCTCCTTGTTGAATCTTTAGCATCTTCAGCTTTGATAGGTGCCATATTCAGAGCCTGTGGTGTCAAAAGACTACTGTGTGGCTATTAGTACAATAATTTGAATTTCAGGGGAAAAAAAGCATTTCTTTTCTTGCAGATTGGTGTTGTCAGCTGGAAAGTCAGCTTCCCTTTAATATACAGCCAGTGAGCTAAAGCTGTCCTTTGATGCTTTTGATATTGTTTTCATCTTGTAAAAGGGGCACAGCAAGAAGAGGATCCTGCTTTGGTTGAGAGGCTGAGAAACAGACTTTTTTTCCAACCTGCTAAGGCTTCTTATCAATCTTTCAGGACTCCGGCAAAGAGCAATTAATTTTCCCACAAGCCACCGTAAGCACTTTTGTTGCTTTCGAAGACCCCTGACCACTGACTGTTCTACTGCTTATATGCTTTTGACTACCTGTTACGAAGGGGGATTACGATGCAAATTGTTGCCTTAATCTTTGGAGTAAAATAAGCTTCTTGGTGTGCAGCTAAGTAAGCGTACACTCTATTCTACTGAAGCATAAGCACTGTTGTCAATATGCAAAGCTTGGTCAAAACCCAAAGTGACATTCATATGTAATATATGTGTGTAATCATGAACTTTCAGAATGTGTCTTCACATTTGGAGTACAGTACGCCATGAGAGCACAGTAAGCCTTGCACACTCAGTAATCTGTCTCTGCTGTTTAATCTGCATGCATGCTGACTTGTCTTCACTGTTTTTTTTTCCATTTCAGTCACAGACACACACATTAAGATTCATCTTCATATAGTTTGAATGAAAGCTGCAGAGCTGATGTCTTCATAAGTCGTGTGTCTTCCGCGCCAAGTCAGCTCCACAGAGGAGTCGATGAATGTAAATCCATGCCTATAGATTATCCATTCTCTTCGCACAAAAACTGCCTGCCTCAATCTCCCATTCACCCTCTTTATATTCTTTCCCTCCGTATGGATTCCAGCACTCAAATGGAATTGTGTGGAAATGCCACAGCAGCTCACTGGGTAAGACTCTGCACTGTGGTGCTTGCAGTTTTGTGGGTTAAAAACATTTGAGAGCTGCATTTGTGTGCCCTTCTCATAAGCCATTTCCACTCCAATTCACAATATAGAAGTTGTTTTAAAGCTCTATAGCGTTCCTTTACAGTGAATTTCAATCAACTCCTTGGGATACCCACTCGTTTTGCTCAAATCTCATTAAGATTCAAGGCATTTTACATAATTTATATGCTAAAGGGTTTGTGTTATTGCAGGAAGCTGCATTGTGCAGATGTAGGTTCAAATACAGGTTAATATGTGAAGTGATTATTCATGCAGGATCACAAGAATGTAAAAGGATGCTGGAAATTAAATGATACACCTTTTAGCACGCTCATCAATAAACTAAGACATTTCCATTTTTTCTTCATAATTTCACACAACCTGTAAAACCTGTCAAACACACTTATAGGTTCTATAAGCATTACTAAGGGACGTGCATGACGCGTGTGAATAATGTTGATTGAACCTAAAGTTGAATATGTCAAAATAACAGAGGTTCTCTTTGTTTTTATTAAATGTATTTAAAATAAAAATAACACACATCACATGAAGTGGGAGAACTGTGTCTTATGGTTTTACACTTGCTAAGTATACGGTCAATTTTAATAAATGATAAATGTAAAATCTGAATAATTTTATTGGTAATTTTCACATATTTAATTCCACAGTGATTAAACAGAACCTGTCTTGTTCATTTTCTGCTCCATATTTTTATTCTTGGAAGCTACTAGAGTTTGTTAGAGTTACTAGAACTTTGCATGATACACAGTTTGGTGGTCTAGCTCAAAGAAGCCCTCTGAGCTCTGTGTCCACACCCTTTAAGCCACCTTTCTTCAGATTGGCTACTCCTCATAAAAAAATTTTTTTTTAAAGATTTCAGCAGTATGTGGGTGGGGTTTATGCACTCACAAACAGAGCTGCAAGTCTGAGAAAACCATATTTGTGATATCCTCTCTTGTTGCTATCATCTAGAGTAGAAATCTAACCCTTTGCAAAGTGAGATTATTAAATAGTGTCATGGGACTGTAGCAAAAAGGACCTAAATGCAGGACTCACTATGCATGCTGTTAAACAAAAGGCAAAAAAAAGAAAAGAAAAAAATTATACGAATTACAGATGACCTCTTTTTTAACAATTCTTATGACAGAATTAATTCCAGAGTCCATGAACAAAAGTTGCAAAATCCAAACTTGTAACTAGAAGCATAAAGCACACGAGTGAATAAATGCAGGAATGACAAACAGATGCTCTGACAAGGAATGAAAGGAGACTGAGGCTATACACTGTATATACACATGTAAGGTAAATAGGGCAAGTGGATATAGCTGGTTAACTAGACACAGCAAAAACCAATCAAGGGGTTCAGACAGAGGAAGTAAAACTGAAGGCAAGGCTCAAGTGACAAAAGACTATCAAAATAAAACAGGAAGTAACCAAATGGGTTGATCACGTGGGGTGGTCACCTACTAATTGGAAGGTTGGCTGTTCGATCCCTGGCTGCTCCAGTCTGCATGCCAAAGTATCCTGGGGCATGATACTGAACCCAAAGTTGCTCTCCGGTGCAGCCGTCGGAGTATGAATGTGTGTGAATGTTAGATAGAAAGTACGTAACTGTAGAAAGAAGTACTTGTATGAATGTGTGTGAATGGGTGAATGTTGTATGTGAATGTTGTATAAAGCACTTTGAGTGCTCAAAGTAGAGAAGGAAAAGATCTATATAAGAACCAGTCCACGACAAGGATAAAGACTGAGGAAGCAAGAATAAAGGAAACCCTCCAAGTCCTCAAAACATAAAAAGTCCCACAAAATTAAACAAAAAACCCTAAACAGAAGCCAAAGCAGAAAATATAAACTAAAACTCAAAAACACAAAATCACAGGCCAGGACAAATACATTCACTAATAGCCAGGTTTGCCTTAGCAGGACAGAAGTTGAGGTTTGTTTCTTCTACCTGTTTGTGGGAGTATTTTAAAATGACCAGTAGCAACTGGATTAAAGCAGGAGACATGAGACAGAAATGGGGCCAGACCAACCAGGTGTTAGCTGGCAAAAAGCATGCAAAGCATTGGAAAAGAAACTTTAAACCACTGCAGAACACAGTTCGCAAAAGGTTCCTTTAGTGTTAACTGGCAGCTTGCCACTGATTCACTCTGAAGACCCAGCATTACACATGTTAGAATTATTTGCATGGGCAAAATCTACTGCAAGTTGATAGCTTAACTTAAAACAGTTTCACACATCACAAGTTTGAAGCGAAAACTGGAATACATGCAATCCAGAATCTTTAAAATTGTGTATGTGCTATCTGGGGACTCTTTTGGCCTAAATACAATGAGAAACAAAACAAAAAAAGGTAAGAAACTCAAGTTTTTACACTCATTAACGTGTATCTTAACATCGTCCAGTTAATCACTTCTGCTATGGGTCTGCACCGGTCCACAGCAGAGATTATGCCTTAACAGAAAAATCCTTATTACTAAAATACCTTCAGTATTTTTGTGCAGTTATTCCTCACCGAGTACAATAACAAGAAATGTGCAAGTGCAACTGTATATGATATAATGAAGAGTTTTTCCTCAAAGTTTATTAAATACCTGGAGCTTAATTCAACAACAGTAATCACATGTGCATTCACAAGGCATCAAAAAGATACCACTACACATCACAGCCATCCCTGGATTTATTATAAATAATTTTACTTGACCTAATAATTTGAGCTAATGTTAGCATGTCCTGCTCCATTACATAAGCCAATAAATACTTTTATCGTTAAGATGTGAAACTGAAGTACAGCAAGCTGTTGGGAGCAGACTAGACCTTTGAAGGTTTTATGAGCAGTTTGTCAATATGGTGTTTAGTTTTGCTACTCATTGTTAGAAAGGTATAAAAGACTACAAGGCTACGTGACCAAGTCAGAGACTATAAGAGGCTTCATACAAACATGCTCTACAATAAATGCTTTTTCTATCAGATGACAGATGAATCTAAATTCCTGCCTAGAGATTACACGCTCATTCTCCTCAATGGGAAAAGCAAATTGTCACACCAGTCTTTCATTCCAGCAAAATAGTACAGTCAAATACACTATCTGTGGCAGCTTGGGAGATGGGAGTGTGTGTGTGTGTGTGTGTGTGTGTGTGTGTGTGTGTGTGTGTGTGTGTGTGTGTGTGTTGGGGGGGGTGATACTTCCAGTTGACAAGGCACACATTTTCTTTTCAATCTCCTGTCTTCACCAAGAACAGTCCTGTCATTCATTTCCATCATAATCCGCTGGTTTCTATGTTTTCTGTCAAGACTGTGACAGATGCTAAACACAGGAGACATACATGAATCTCATCCTATTTATTTATTTATTTATTTTGCCAACAGCTTTCCCTGAGCAACACAGGCTTATCCTAAATTTTGAACCTGTGCATTCTAGCCTGTGCAGGCTAGACATACCAGAAATAATTGCTCCTTGAAATCTCTGTATGATTTTAGACAGTACTGCTGTCTGCCATTCTCTTTTCTTAGATGGTGCTATCCTTAGACTACATGACTGGAATTAATAATAAACCAAAACAAACACTGCTTATGGGCGGTTTTGTGCATAAGGTTGAAAACTGGAAAGACTCTGAGAGCACAGAGAAGTGAAATGAACTGAGAACTTCTACATTGCTCATTCTAAATGCCGCTGATATTTATAACTATGCAAACAACTAGCATTGCAACAGTCTTGCACCACTCACAGTGGTGTGGACTACAGTTTTTTTCCCCCTGGGCTAATATTGTAATAAACAATCACAGGCTAAGCATCACAGCTCAACAAAAGAAAAGATCCCAAATTGCTGCTAGATATTTAAGAAAAAAAATTAAAACCGAAAAAACCAGAAGTTTTACTTGAACTGGAGATCTTGAACTTATTGATCTAGTGCTGCATGTGGCTCTTTTGCCCATCTTCAGTGGCTCTCTGTGGTTTTGTCAAAAAATGAATAAAAATCAAGAATCAAGAATCAAGAATCAAGAATGCCTTTATTAGTCCCACAAATGGGGAAATTGCAGTTAACAGAACATCCATCCAAAACAAAAACATAACACAGACAGGGGGGGGACAGATGTCTGAGGTCATGCAACCGTTTCTCAACGGCGCTACCTTTAGCAGAGAGACAGAAAGAGATACATTGGGATAGTTAGGTTCAAAAAAATCATCTCATACTGTGTTCATAAAGAACACCTTACGAGGTTCCAAAAAACACCTCAGCAAAAAGCATATTGCACATATAAAGCCGGGATAGCAGTATGGTGGGTAGGGTCAGGGTCAGGAGGGGACGCAGACGGAGACGAGAGGGTGGGGGCATTGTGGAGCCCAGATGCCAGCTCCCAGGCAAACAGTTTGCTGATAGTGATGGAAGTTCATCAGCAGCCTTGGTACACCAGATCCAGCTTCACAAATCACAGAGAGGGCTGAGGGGGATAGCGGCCTTCACACATAGTTCTGGAGAGATATGATTGCCAGCCAAGGCCGGCTAGGGAGCCGAATTCTGATAATGCAGATGTTGTTTTGGAACAGGCTGCTTGTTTTTTCAACAGCCTTCAGTCTCACTGGGAAACCATTCAATAAATCCAATAATCCAAATTCATTAGTTACCGTCCTCACTGAGCAGAACCGTACCTTATCTCCAGATCGAACCCCTCTCACCTGCTACTCCCCAAGTCTACGGCTCAGGTTCATCAGGCTTTGAGTCTGAGTCTGTACCATTCTGGTCAGCCCATCCACATCACATCATAAAAACATGAATATGAGCAAATATTTAACAATTTTTTTAACATTTTAATTTTTATTTATTGTTATTTATTTTCTCCAGCCCAAAATTAAAAAAAAAAAAAAATATGTGCTTCATAGCCTGTAGCTATCTCTTGGCATCTTATCCTCATAATGTTATCAAACCTCAGTAGTGGTAAGTCATATGGGTCTAGACACATGGCAGGACAAATGGCTTTTCTTGAGTACCGATTGCTATTCATTCCAAATCCAAATGGGAAAAGTCTTGGAAGAAAACACAAAATTTTACTGATGCATATGTTTGCTTTCGCTGACAGTATGAATGATCTGCAGATGGAATTAATGAAAATTAAACAGAAAACTAACTATTTTTATATTTTTATTTGGCAGATATATGTTTTAATTTTTGGTCACAGGTTTTATTTAAGTCGATTCATTTGGACAAACAGAGGTAGGACTCAAAGTGGCCTGCAGAGGTCTGTTGACCTTGTTTCAAAGTAGGCCAAAACAGTCTAATAGAGAATTTGTCTCCTCCACCTTACAATTGTTCTGTTTTGTTTGTAATGCAAATACTGTATTTAAATAACTTGAACCATGATAAAGATGCACTAAGGTCAGCCACAGCCAAATACTTCCAGAAGGTAAGATAGGTACGGAGAAACCAGCTGAATGGTACAGTAGGAATAAGATCCATGCCTTCGGTACATATGCTGAAATAATACCCAGCTGGAATAATATGCTCCCAAAGAAGGAGATAGATGCCATTTATATCAAGACACAAAAACTCCTCCCAATGCACAGAGGTCTCCACCCAAAGTCCAGGACCCTGTGGCTCTATGCGCTATGTAAAGAGGGAGGGCAAAGATTAGTGAGTGTTATAGCCACAATTCAGGATGAAACATGGAGCATCCTTGAATCCTTGACTACATCAGAAGATTTTTAAGTTAGCATGTTATAAAATATAAATTAGTCAAAAGTAAAGTATAGACCAAGTGTAGGACCTGTGACCTCATCATTTCCTGTAGCACACCTCCATGTCTCCAGATATCAGGGATGAAATTATACTTTTCATTCCTTCTGTCAAGTTGAATGTTCTTCTGATGAGGATCCCTCATGTGCACGAGGTTGTGCAGGCAGACAGAGGCAAGCACAATCTTCTTCATAGTCCCTGGGTTCTGTTGCATTGTGGTTAGAAGTTGACAAAGTCTCTATTTTAAAATAAATAATCAAAGAAAAACAGATGACAGTTCTGCTTTCAAAGAAGTGCGGGACTTTATACTGCAGTACAAATAAGCCAAAACTGAGTAAAAATGTGACAGGACAGGACAGTTTTGGGATGCAGAAGCTAGGATGGCTAGGATCAATATCAGTCTGTGGGCATATACATCTGACAGCCAGTCAGAAGAACACTGCTGATGCTTCAAAATTAACAGCCGCTGTAAAAACCTGAAGACAGTCTCATTTACAGTATGAGACTTTTACACTTTGCTGACTTTTGCAGTTGAGAATATATTGTGGACTGCTGAAACAATTATGCTTCTAAATTGGAATTAAATGCACTACACACTTCTACATCAGGAGGAGGGGAATCGTTCCTAATATTTAAATAAGATTCCTGAGTTTTATACTATAAAGCAAAGTCAGTTCAAGTTAAACTGATTATGACCTATAGTCATCATATTGTATTTATCTTCTCTTCTGTTTTTACTTTGTGTTGAGTCTAAATACACTCCATTACACATTCTGAAAAAAAAAAAACACAACCGAGCAAGAAAGTAAGAACTTTAAATTCCTCAAATATTTTTAAAAATGGGAATCATTCTATTGTTCCAAATAGCTAGAAAATAACAGGACTCCTAGTATCAAAACTCACCATCAGCCACTTTTCATCTTTCAGGAAGAACTATGGAAAATAAATTCAATTCAATTCAGTTTTATTTCTATAGCACCAAATCACAACAAACAGTCACCTCAAGGCGCTTTGTATTGTGGGTAAAGACCCTACAATAATACAGAGAAAACACAACAGTCAAAATGACCCCTATGAGCAAGCATTTGGTGACAGTGGGGAGGAAAAACTCCCTTTTAACAGGAAGAAACCTCCAGCAGAACCAGGCTCAGGGAGGGGCAGTCATCTGCTGCGACCGGTTGGGGCTGAGGGGAGAGAAAAGACATGCTGTGGAAGAGAGCCAGAGATTAATAATAATTAATGATTAAATGCAGAGTGAAGTATAAACAAAGTAAATAAGGTGAATGAAAAGAAACAGTGCATTATGGGAACCCCCAGCAGCCTAGGCCTATAGCAGCATAACTAAGGGATGGTTCAGAGTAACCTGATCCAGCCCTAACTATAGGCTTTATCATAAAGGAAAGTTTTAAGCCTAATCTTAAAAATAGAGAGGGTGTCTGTCTCCCGAATCCAAGCTGGAAGCTGGTTCCACAGACGAGGGGCCTGAAAGCTGAAGGCTCTGCCTCCCATTCTACTCTTAAGTATCCTAGGAAGCACAAGTAAGCCAGCAGTCTGTTGGGGTGATATAGTACTATGAGGTCTTTGAGATAAGATGTGGCCTGATTATTCATGACCTTGTATGTGAGGAGAAGGATTTTAAATTCTATTCTAGATTTAACAGGGAGCCAATGAAGAGAAGCCAATATGGGAGAAAAATGCTCTCTCTTTCTAGTCCCTGTCAGTACTCTAGCTGCAGCATTTTGGATCAGCTGAAGGCTTTTCAGGGAGCTTTTAGGACAGCCTGATAATAATGAATTACAATAGTCCACTGTAGTAGTAATAAATGCATGAATTAGCTTTTCAGCATCACACTGAGAAAGGATGTTTCTAATTTTAGAAATATTGCACAAATGCAAAAAAGCGGTCCTACATATTTGTTTATTATGTGCATTGAAGGACATATCCTGGTCAAAAATGACTCCAAGATTTCTCACAGTGTTACTGGAGGCCAAAGTAATGCCATCCAGAGTAAGTATCTGGTTAGACACCATGTTTCTAAGATTTGTGGGGCCGAGAACAAGAATTTCAGTTTTATCTGAATTTTGAAGCAGGAAATTAGAGGTCATCCAGGTCTTAATGTAATTGATGTGCGTCAATTGATAGGTAAAGCTGAGTATCATCTGCATAACAATGAAATGAAATGAATGCTTTCTAATAATACTGCCTAAGGGAAGCATTTATAATGAATTGGTCCTAGCACAGAACCCTGTGGAACTCCATAATTAACCTTAGTGTGTGAAGAAGACTCCCCATTTACATGAACAAATTGGAGTCTATTAGATAAATATGATTTAAACCACTGCAGTGCAGTACCTTTAATACCTACTGTATGGCATGCTCTAATCTCTGTAATAAAATGTTATGGTCAACAGTATCAAAAGCTGCACTGAGGTCTAAAAGGACAAGAACAGAGATGAGTCCACTGTCAGAGGCTCTAAGAAGATAATTGGTAACCTTCACTAATGCTGTTTCTGTACTGTGATGAATTCTGAAACCTGACTGAAACTCTTCAAATAAACCGTTCCTCTGCAGATGATCAGTTAGCTGTTTTACAACTACTCTTTCAAGAATCTTTGAAAAGGAAGGTTGGAGATTGGCCTATAATTAGCTAAGGCAGCTGGGTCAAGTGATGGCTTTTTAAGTAGAGGTTTAATTATTATTATAATTCCACCTTGAAGGCCTGTGGTACATAGCCAACTAATAAAGACAGATTGATCATTTTTAAGATAGAAGCATCAATAATTGGAAAGACTTCTTTGAACAGTCTAGTAGGAATGGGATCTAACAAACATGTTGCTGGTTTGGAGGAAGTAACTATTGAAGTTTACGCCTAAAGATCAACTGGAGCGAAAGAGTCTGAACAAATACCAGCAGTGCTGAAAGCAGCTGAACATGAAGATAAATCTTTGAGATGGTTGTGAAAAAAAATTTCTCTAATGTCTAAAATTTTATTTGTAAAGAAATTCATGAAGTCACTACTAGTCAAAGTGACTGGAATACTCGGCTCTACAGAGCTCTGACTCTTTGTCAGCCTGGCTACAGTGCTGAAAAGAAACCTGGGGTTGTTGTTACTGTATTTTCTTCAATTAATGATGAGTAGTAAGATGTCCTAGCTTTACGGAGGGCTTTTTTATAGAGCAACAAACTCTTTTTCCAGGCTAAATGAGCATCTTCAAATTTAGTGAGACGCCATTCCCTCTCCAGCTTATGGGTTATCTGCTTTAAGCTGTGCATTTGCGAATTATACCACGGAGTCAGGCACTTCTGATTTGAAGCTTTCCTTTTCAGAGGAGCCACAGTATCCAAAGTTATACGCAGTGAAACTATTGACGAGATAATCGACCTCACTGGGAGCAGAGTTTAGGTAGCTGCTCTGTACTGTGTTGGCACATGGCACTGAAGAGCATAACAATGAAGGAATTAGATCCTTAAACTTAGTTACAGCTTTTTCAGAAAAACGTCTACTGTAATAAAAATTATTACAGTAAATAAAACAAGTGTATATTTATATTAATTAATTCTTACAAATTATTGTGAGACATAAGTTTTATTAGATATTCTGTCATGACAGCACAGGAATTGAACTCAAAAGACAGACTAAGCTCACAGGCAGTTTTAAAAGGTTTTTAATGAACAAGGTAGTGAAGTGGTATGGGGACTGGAGAGTGGCTCTCAAAAGGAAACTGGTTATTGGTACACAAGTGGATATTCTACAGAATAGGAAAGAGAGAGTGTTTTTTGACAATGTAATCTGTGAAATATCTTGTACTTTGAGTGAATGAATGTAAAAACCTTACTTGGGATTACTGACATGAAGGTGGTTAGAGGATGACAGGCAGGTATCTAATGAGGGAACATGAGCGGTAGCACAGAATGGGTATGCAGGTGAGTACTGTATGGCTGGAGGCTTGAGCAGAGCTCCTTGGGAATGCTGATATGTCAGAAATCAAGATCACTGAGTGAGCTTGGAGCAGGTAACTAGAAGGCAGACAGAATTAACAAATGCAGGCAACTCAAATGGAAAGCAAACATGGAGAGACTAATAACCACCAATTTAAGATGTAATCATCTGGCAAAGAGCTGTAGTCCTTCTGGCAACTAAATACCCTGGATGAGGAGATTCAGAACAAGTGCAGAAAGGCAATCAGCGAGAGGGCCCCGCCTGAGGCACACCCAGAGGAACATCTGGAACGGTGCTGAAGAGCTGCCTTAGTTTCTATAAAGGTTCATCAGCTTCACTGGCGTCCATGTGAAGGTCCTGGAAACACCACTTGCCACTTGGCTATAGTTCCAAATAAATCAGTGATAGAAATTAGTAAAACTCAAGGAGCACTGCAGTAGTTTTCGAGTACTGAGAACTTGACTGCCTTTAACTTCTCTGGATCCATCTTCACCTGCCCACTCTCCAGAATGTAGCCCTGAAAGGTAACAGAGGAAGAGCGAAACTTATTTTTCAGCCTTGACATGAAGTTCATTTTTCAACCGTCTCTACAAAACCTTCCTCATTTGCTCATTGTGCTGCTCAGTGTTCTTGGAAAATAAGAGAATGCCAGCCAAATATGCAAATGTGTTCAAAAAGTATCTCAATATATTGCTTACAAGGGCTTGGGAGACTTCATTAGTCAGACCAAAAGACATCATCAGATACTCAAAATGTCCATAGAGGTGTATTCAGCAGTCTTCCACTTGTCCCCTCCTTGACTGGAGGTTTGCATTTCTTATGTCTAGCTTGGTGAAGATAGTGGCTGCATGCAGAGGCTCAAAAGCTGAGGTGATCAGAGGTAATGGATACTTATTTTGGTAGTTATCTGGTTTAATCATCCATAATCTCTGTGTAGTCTGAGAGTTTTTTTCTGCTCAAAAAAAAAAAAAACAGAACCCACTAGGTAGGAGGATGGATAAATGATTCTAGTGGCTAAGAAGTCTGATTTATTTTTTTCATACATTCTTTTTGTGGGTGACAGAAGTTGTCCAACTTACTGGTGGGAATTGGAGAAACTGGAAATGAAACAATTGCACAGTCATAAGACCTGCTAGGAGGGAGAGAAATTTCCCAGTGAACAGTAATGTTAGTAATGTCAGTAATGTCACTAATCTGACTACTTTTTCTTGGTAAAGAGTGATCTAATGCGTTACTATTTGCAGTCCAGGAATCAGATTAAAGTTACTTATCAAAGTCACTGTGCGTTACTAATTTTATGATTTTCCTCAGTACAAAGATATATTTTTGCTTTCTTCTTGTGTCTCGGGGAGTGACGTCTGGCAGATGCGACAGTTAAGTCCCATTTTCAGCCTGAGGACAATAACAGCACAGCAACACAAATGGAAACAATGGACGGAGGAGAGAGATGTGCGTTTTCTAGCTGAAATACAGGCACTATGTTGAGTTTGTGTCAGCTAAAGATGACAACATCAAGGTTAGATGTGCTATCTAGCTTCAAAAACACTACATCAAATATGAGGAAACATCTGGAGTCATGGCGCAGTCAAACTTACAGAGCGAGTTACAACAGGTGGAGCGAAGCAGAGCTGCGGCTAATGCAGGAGCCCCCCAGCACCCAAACAACAAAAGCTGGACTTCAGTATAAACCAGTAAGTGGGGGAGAGCTGAAAAAGTTGAAAATCCCTCTACTACACTATGTAGTAGAGGCTGGTATTGTGCCAAAAAGTGATCATCTGCCAAACAGCAATTTTTGGTAGTTGCCAAAAAAAAATTCCCTGTATTTAAACATCTGTAAATGACTTGTTGACCTATAATCTGTAAAGTATATATCAAACATATCTCTCATGAATGATATCAGGTAATTTTGAGTGAGAAACAGCATTTCTATCACAAAGTAGAAGCTGCACTCAGTTTTTGGCAAAGTGACTTTTATATATTTGGGTTTTTTTTTCAAGGTTAAAAACTGTCTGACATAAAAAATGTCTTTTTGAACAGAAATCTGGCTCAGTAGGCTGCAGAAATCACAACAAATATAACATCATAAAGATATTTGAAGTGACCAAAAAGTCCTGGATTGATTATAATGTAGGTACAATAACACAGACTCCTAAAGGTTATTTCTGCATTTTATATAAAAGCCCTTCATAAATGCACTTTATTTACCAATATAAGCAAAGACATTACACATAAAAACACACAGAAACATCAGGATCACTTTATGACAGACGATCACTTTTTGGCACAAGACCGGCCGCTGTTGAAAGTAACTAATAAAGTAACTTGTAATCTAACTTATTTACTTCTAAAATTAAGTAATCAATAAAGTAACTAAGTTACTTTTTAAAGGAGTAATCAGTAATCAGATTACTTTTTCAAGGTAACTATACCATCACTGCCAAAGAATATCATGACTTGGCTCCGGTCTTCAGAAAAAAAACCAAAAAGCTCTAAGGTTAGGTCTGGTGATGGAGCATGAGTAACTACTGGAGAAGGATGGGATGGGGGAATAACAGATTGCACACAAACAAACTCTAACACTCCTCTTTTCCAACAATTTGTGTGTTGTGTTTTTCCCACAGTACAAACAAACCTTTGCCATCATCCTCCACTGCCATTCCTCTGGTGTTAATCTTCCTCATCCCGGATGAGCCTGGGTACTAGAGACTCTGAGGTGGAGCCTGAAGCACCAGCACAGAAAACTCATCAGCAAACACAGCTACTGATTTTGTGCCCTGATGAATGCCAAAAACACACTTGACTTCAACAAGAAGCAGTCTCAATTGGGTTAGTCAAAAGGTAGGGACTTGGCCCGCTGAAGTGCTCTATGTTTTAACAGTGCTACAACATGAGAGAGCTTAGAAAAACCACTGAGGAAAGGTCAAGGTCCACAGCAGCCCAACTCACCTCACACAGTTGGAGGAACTGTATTGCAAAGAGAGAGTGCTGCTAGATTGTGTTTGGAGCTGGGATCGGCGGTGCACTAGTGTGCTGGGAAGTGGTGGGTTTAGCAATTTTGCATCTATAGTCTGAATAACATCCAGGTATTGGTGGGCTGCTTTCAACTCTTCAACTAGAGTTGTTAAGATTTTATCATGTTGGCCAATCAGAAAGCTCTGTCAGTGTCTGCTCATACAGTGGCTGAGTCTGAGGAGTCCAGAATCTGGCCAAATCATTTTGTCATGACAGCACCGGGGTTGGATTCAAAAGGCAGTCTCAGCTCACAGACAGCAGTTTTAAAAGGTTTATTGAACAAGTTACTGAAGTGTTCGGGGGACTGGGGAGTTGCTTGGAAACTGGTTATCAATAAACAAGTGGAAATTCTGCAAAAGAGGAAGAGTGGGTTATTCCTGGCCAGTGTAATCTGTGACGTATCCTGTACTTTGAGTGAAGGAATGGAAAAGCCTTACTTGGAATTATCTGGACAGGAATTGTGGAGGTGGTTACAGGATGGCAGGTATCCAATGAGGGAAGACAAGCAGTGACAGAGAGTGAACAGGCAAGTGAGTATGGCTGGAAGCTTGAGCAGAGCTCCTTGGGAATGCAGGTAAATCAGAACTCAGGATCACTGAGGTTAGAGCAGGTGACTCGAATGGAAAGTAAACACGGGGAGACTAATTATCACCATGGGAGGTGTAACGATCTGGCAAAGATTGGCAGTCCTTTCAGCTGCTGAATACCCTGGGTGATGAGGAGATTCCAAACAGGTTCCAAAAAGGACATTCAGAGAGAGGGCCCCACCCAAGGGCAGACCCACGGGGATCATCTGCCCACAACTCTGCCTGCACAGATTAAAAAAAGGGCAACCAAGAGAACAGACCGTGGTGTTAATAAGTGAGGTCCCTTTTAACTCCCATGCAAACTCTGAGGCACTGCTGAGTTTACAGCTGTTCCGAGCTGGGCAGCTTACATACCAATGATGTACTGTGCACACCACGCTCTCTAAGGCCTTGCTGGTGTGGTGACCATGCCAGGTGGTAAATCAATCTGTCAGAAATTGCTGTCCTAGGACTCTTCTATTGGTGGGGAAAATCCGCCACATCAGCCAATCAAAAAAATTAAACGGCAACAAGTGGCATTTGGTTGCTGTGCTGAGCAACAGGTGAAAGTTGCGAGAGTGACGGGGTGAAAGCCAGATACAGCGATATTGATACTCCACAGATCAGTAAACATCACACAGATCCAAGAATAGAATCAAAAACTGAATCTGGACAGCCTCAAGCCTGAAATTTTGTATATATTCTGACTTCATTTTCTGGCCACGTTTTGGAAACTTTGGCCATGTTTAATCTGAGCATCCGTTATTCCAACAGTATGTGGGTTCCCTTTAATATAGCTCTGTATTAAACCTTGCACTGCAGTAGTTTTCACATGTTAATAATGAAACTGCCACTCTGGCTTTTTTTTTTTTTTTTTTTTTACATAAAAGTGACTGGTGCACTGGAGACGGATGTGTAAAATTGGCCCTGCATTAAGTGTATGTCTGCGAGGGCAATGGAATTCAGAGCAACTTTGAAAGTTAATGAGAGATGAGTAAATGAGGCAGGATGTGGACAGAGTTTTTATAGATGAATAAAGAAAGACGGGAAAGGGTAATGAAGCAGCAAAAACTATGTGCTGTGAAGACAAACTTTTCATTTCCTTTTATAACTCGTGTTTTCCTTTCAGGTGTTTTCTGTTGCTGATTTTGAATGTGCATGTACTGCATGTGACAATACACTCGCGTCCATGCTCTACTTTGTGTGCACAGGTGTGCATGATCCATGTTAGCTGTCCTCCCTGGCTATAATGGGCCAAGTTGGCGACCTGCTGGCAGCCTGACGTTTGACAGAAAACAATACATATTCATGTCGCTCCCTCACGCACACACACACTTGGCGGCTCCCTGCAGCTCTGCTGCCACCAGGCCGTATGGACGATTAGTCAAGGCCACAGCCTTCACCTTTAAAGTGTTCTGTCTTTTTCTTTGCCCTCGTTTCAAAGTTACCTTCTCTCTCTCTCCCCTCTTACATCTTATCCTCTCTCTGTTTCCTCTCAACTTTAATGTTCAATTTTCCCTTCCTCCTGGACTAATCTGCACTGTCTTTCTGTCAACATTTCATATTATCGCTGTGTGCTTCTTTCCCACTTTGATTTTCTCTCTCCTCTGTGTCCTCTTGTTGGTTTTTTTGTCTTCTTTTATTCCTTGGGTTTTTCTTGTCTCTTTTTGAAGGAGATTGCTTTTTCAGGACAATACATACGAAGTAATTGCTTAAATCGCGTAAGTCCTCTGTAACTACTGTTTTCCCTTTACACAAGATTTGAAAAAAAAGAAGCTAGAAGCGTTCCCGGTGCAGTGTCAGAGTCATCAGATGGCAGATTTGAAAATTACATGCTTCAGCAATGATTACTGAGCTCCTCTTTGTAAATCTAATTTGGATTTGTATGAAAATTGCTGCTGCCCTGCTCTTTTTTTTTTTTTTACTCTTATCCATCTTCTAAACTTTGCCTCCCTTTGTGATAGGGAGTTTTAGATAAGGTCTCTCCTTTTTATTGCTAATGTCCCACAGGATCATGCCTAGGGACTCTGGCCTCAGTGTCTGGAGTCCATCTATCTCAGTGGCCTCAAGGTCGTTCTTTTGTGTCCGTCTTCATTATGTTTACTTGTGTCTGAAGCTATGTGAAAGTCAGAAAGCTGAGCTGTAAGCAAAAACATTAGAAAGGACGTTATCTGAATGACGGGATGAGCAGGATATTTGTCTGAAGTATGAAAACACTCCCAGTGGAAGGACAGCCTCAGATTTCTGGTAATAATGCAGCCTGTACGTATTTGAGGTTGTCCTGATTCTCCTTGGTACCAAGTAAACCACCATAAATGATTCTACAACTTACATCTGAGGCTTCTGCATTCAGGAAACCTGATCTCATCAAACAGTTTGCATCATACAGTTCCACATTAAAATGATTTGACAACTGCTTAGCTAACTTAAAACTATTCTACCAGGGGCTGTGGAAATAACCCAGGCCTGCTTCCAATCCTTTTTATGCAAATGATGTTCCATCCCATCTCCGTGAAGTTTCACCGGCACTACAAGAAAAGTTTTGGTGCTTGCTTGAGGTGCAAACAAATTTGCTTCTAAGGAAGTTATTAGCTTTAGAGACACCTTTGACATTATTTTCCCTGCACCTGAACTCAAGAGTGGATTAGAGCCTGTCTGGCTCCTTTGTGATTCTGTATTTTTAGGATCTGTAATAATGAGATTTAACATTAAGTAAAAGAGGAAAGAGGAAATGAAAATTCATATCCGCCCTTCCTGTCTCTGAGTTACAGGAAGGGTGGGGCCTATCCCAATCTGTCACTGAACAGGATGCCAGCTGAAGGAGAGATGGGACACATTTACATTTGGTCTAATTTTTGCTTTGAGTGGAGTTTAACTTTTCAGCCCACCTCGTACCCAATCCCCTTCAACTACACATAATTTAACCTTATAATTATGCTCCACATTTCCTCATTTGTAGTTTTGTATCTTGTAACTGGCCATGGGCCCAGCAATAGACTGGTGACCCGTTCAGGGTGTGTGCCACCTCTCACCCTACGACAGCTGGGAAAGCCTCCAGCCTGAACTGGATGGATGGATGGATGGACTCTTACTTCTTACTAAATCAGATTACAGCATCACATTTGTCCTCATTTTCTTTTCTCACATTCCCTTTGTCTGGCAAACTTCATTTTCTTAGCTTATTTTTCTTTATTTCCCCTTTATCCGTATCATTGTCCTTTGATGTGTTGGCAGTTTTTGATCTTGATTTCCCTATAGGAATCATTAAAGCTTCATCTTCACCTTTTCCAATGTCACAGGCAGCTTTGTGCTTGTTCCTATGAACTCAAGTGCAGATCTGACTGACGAGGTAACAACTGCGGATGACAGAAATCTCACTTTGGTGCGAGCTCTTTCTTCAACTTCAGGCTGCTCCAGCAGTGCTGTAACCTGGCTGACCTTGCACACGGCAAATGGAGAATTTCCCGTTTGGGCAGACACATAAATATGTCACAACACAGTTTTAGAAACTCAACTATTCTTCCCTGTTCGCACATAAAAAATATAAAACAGAACTGGCACTTGTTTCCTCTGGCCTTCACTGCCTGTTCCCAGTCTTTTAGATTTTTATCCTCTCTTCCTTTAACTGTCCTTACTTTTATTTTCCCCCTCGTCTCCTCTCTTTTTCTTCCTTTCACTTGTCAAAACCTTTTTTTTTTTTTACTTCTCCACCTCATTTTTCTTTCTTTCCTCACTTCTCCTCTAACCTGGCCACGTTCCAAACTTTGATTGTCTTTCTCATCACAGTTGTTGCCTTCACATCAGCACATTTAACAGAACAAAATCTAGTAAGTAATTTATTGGCAGAGTGCATCCCCGTTTTATTCTTGTATGCTATTGTTTTTATGCCGATAGCACTCTTACTGCTTGTTTATAGGCCCGTGTGCTGTATGTGCTGCCCCCCCTCTCTTTAACCTCACTTCACTCCATCTCTCTCTGAAGCCCGTCCTAGCTGATTAGAGTAAAGCTTCATTTCTACAGCAGTTATGACAGAGAAGAGTCTGGAAGTCTTCAAATCCTCCCACAGCTCCACTTTTGCTTCCTGTGAATGTTGCTCATGGATGACACTGGCCAAACTGCTTAGATTGTGTGCGAGCGCATGTGTGTGTGTGTGTGTGTCTGTTCACTGGAAATGCTATTTCTGTTCTACACTACTGTGTAAATGTCTTGAGCCATCCTTCATTTCTTTATGTTTTGCTAGGAAAATGTGAAATAGCTGCAGTGAGTTTTTGAAACATGTGCAAACATAAGTGTAGAGCAACAAAACATTAAAAAACATTATAAGCTGATATTTGGTATGATCTGTAACACAGCCTGGACTCTCTAAGGAAAGCTTTATTGAAGATTTCTATAAGTAGCCTTCCAGGCTCCTCCACCGTGTTTGACAGATGGCTCACTCATTGTTGTGCCTCTCTCCTGACCTCCAAAAATTGAATCAAAATTTTCACATTCTTGTGTAATCTGGCATAATTCAGCCTTTTCTCCCTGTTTCCCTTCCTTAAGAACGGCTTTGTGACAGCCACCCTTCCACTGAGACCACTCAGGCTTTGGTGAACCATAGACAAAGGGGCAGATGCTTCTCTCAGGTCCTCTATCAGGCCTTTGCTGGATTTTTTCCTATTTTTTAAAGGCATGACTTTCAGATACAATCTGCTGTAGATAGTATTTTAAGCCTGCCACTTTTCTTTTGTTCAACACTTCTGTCCTCCAAAAAATATTTGTAAGAGCACACTGCAGACGTTCCATGATTTGACAAGTTTTCAGCTAACAGCTCTTTGTTAATCAATTTGCTGGTGCAAAAATATTATTTTATGCCTGTCGAACTGTTACATTGGCAATTTTCACAGTCTCAGCTACAGAAATAAGAAGAAACTGTACATTTTTGTAAAAGGCTGCTGGTAACAAAGTGCCTGAAGATAGAATATAAAATGGACTTTTTGTTAAGTTGTCTGTTATGAGTAGACATAACACTGAATGAGCCCTTCAGTTAGGTGCCTTTTTTATGTTTGAATGATTCATAGGTCAGTGTTAAGTGGCTGAACAAAGAAGCAAGAAAAAACTAAAACTAAAGAAAAACATTCCTCTGAAAATGCTCAGGCACAAAGACTGGACTGAAAATTATTGATAAAGAAAAACCATCAGAAAGCCTCAAGCCCAGTTTATTAAAATTACAAGGACGTCTCGCTTGTTGGATGCAAGCTATAAAGAAATAAGCCCTGGCTCAAGACTTTTGCACACCACTGTAATTTAGGGCAATATGAGAATTTCACCACAAGACTTTTATACAGAAATGAATTCATGAAAATGCTAATCACAATATCTATAGAAAATATTCAAACTAAATGCTGTCAGTCAGAATCATCTTAACTTTAGCCATTGTGCGCTTTTCTGTGTCAAGATATTTGATGTTCAGGTGCAATGTGAAGCAGATGGCTGCAGAGTGATGGTGATTACAACTGTAGAGCCAGTCGCCACACCAATAAAGACATGTCAGCTGTCCTTCCCTCCCCTCTAACAACAGCCTTATTTTAGAAGTATCAGCAAAACAAGACTTAAAACACTAAAAATTGTGTTGATTGGTGGAACTGCAGTTCAATGCAAAAAAAAAAAAAAAATGTGTGTTACTTCTGTGTGTGATGTACTTACAGATGTTGTTAAAACTACAAAATGTCAGAGTTCGGGGATATTCTTCTGTTGCCTTGTTTTGTCTGAACCACAGTTACATCTGTTCATCTGTACAACATTCCAGTTCCCCTCATTCATTTCTTTTCAGCCATCCATCTTCTTTTAATTAATGAATAAGCCGGGCAGTTCTGAGCTGTCAGAGTTTGTGTTTGCTCTCATTGAGTTTCATCTCCTGCGCTCCGGTTTCTCATGTGCCTGCCTTACTGTAGGGACATCCGGCCCCATCAATATTTAAAACGCATTCTAATTAAGCCCCTGCTGCACCCTTGGCGCCTCAGACGAGCAGAGGGGTGAAATTAAAGGCGCCCCTCACCCTCCACTGCCCCCGCGTCCCCACTGACTCTTCATCAACCTGAAAACAACAATAACAACAAATTGCTGCTCACTCACCACATATGCCGAGGAGAGGAAGGGGTCAGCGTGTAAGAGCTGCGGAGTGTGTGTGGACACTGTGCAGTGAAACATGGTCGATTTAATGGAGGGTTAAATATTTATGGCCCCCTTGATCCTCCTTTACAATGTGGTTATGTTGATGGATGACTGATGTATGTAGGTTAAATTAGCCTGGGACAATGAGTGAGGGAGAGACTTTGTATGTAGAGTGTGTGCATTGGTGTGCGCGCCTGTGTGATCGTATTTCAGCATTGATGATGAGGAAAATGTTTTACCCCCATTTGATTGAAGTGTCTTAATGAGACAGGCTAATGAAATGCAGACAGGCACAACTGTCTGAGTGTCAAAGCAGAAGATGTGAGAAAATGTAGCAGTAGGGTATATCTGCAGTTTTATGGATATGTATACTAGTTTGACCACGTAGTTTTAGCCATTGATATCATGCTCTGCACGTTCCGCAGACCAGAGTCCTTTTGTCAGTTAGAGCACTAATGGATGGATTATATGAGAGAGGAAAAAAGTTTCCAACGTCTTACTTAGAAATGCATTGTTTTTTTTAACTGGGCAGCCTAGAGATGTATTGTACTGTAATAGCTTAGAAATCTATTTCATTCTCAAAATGAGCCCATCTTACTGGGTATATATTGATAGTCCATTATTTATGTGCTGTTATGACATAAAAGACTGTCGTACGTGAGCAAAGTTCCAAAGTTTCAGGTAAACATGGATAAAAAGTTTTCCCAGGAAGTCAAAGTCTTGAACTCAAATGTGATGGTGTTTTAGGATTTAACCCTTAGACACATTAAAGATCAGCATAGCCACCACGAAGCTCAGTTATAAAGCCTCAAATTGAGTGTTTTCACTGTCGCCATCTTGGTGTTCCAAAATCAGATGTGATGAGTGAGAGGTCCTTAACCAATGAGCCCCTCGTGTTGATCCTGGATGATCCTCCTGTCTTCACTCTTTAAGTTACAAAATTGACTTAGTGTTTGATTCGGCATGACCCAAAACTAATGTCTTCAAGGTGTTTACTGAGGTCACAGAGGAAAGACTTCTACACAATGCTCCTTTACCACAGTTCTCCAACGGTTTTAGCAGTCATTGTCTCCTCTCTTTCTTTCTCTCGCTGTGTGTGTGTGTGTGTGTGTGTGTGTGTGTGTGTGTGTGTGTGTGTGTGTGTGTGTGTGTGTGTGTGTGTGTGTGTGTGTGTGTGTGGTATACAGATATCCCCTCAGCTAGTTTTTTGATGATCGTGGAGGAAGTGCTGTCTAACACATGACTGAATGTTCCACTTGTGTTCAGCTGGGTTGTAATCTGGGACTGTGAAGAGCATTACATAGTCATCAAGCCATTCAGAGAGCTCTTGTGACTTATTTTGCGGGAGAGCACTCTTCCTCTCAGTATACCTTTCTTCAGATTTTTTTCATCATTGTGGGATCGAAAATCTGATGCTGAATTTAAAATAAATAAATAAATGCACAAAGGGGGACAGTAAGAATAAGCTTTTATCACCAGCTTAGTTTATGCTTAGCTTTAGTCAGATGGTGGACTGAATAAGCTGTGATAAAAATCTGTAATGCAACAAGTAAAAAATGGCTCTATTCATTCTGGTTTCACATCATTTTCTTTTCTGAATCCCAGCAACTGTTAAAGAAACTGTTTGTGTAACAGAAATTGAGCTGCTTTATGAATATTTTCACTTTGTAGAAAAGCTGCATCAAAATCCAGCAGTCTTTTCTGCATCACAGAGCAAGTTTTCAAAATTTCAAGAACCACTTGCATTGATTTCTGTGTAAAATAACCTCAGTAAAATAACCCCGGTGTCCTCTGACTAAAGCTTGGAAGACACTAGTCCTCAACCTCCTTCCTTCCGCTTAGCGTACAGTCTCAGGGTGCTGGATTTGGGGTGAAACCCTCCATGCATGCTGAGGAGCTTTCTTGTCTTGACATTTGTGGCTTCTATCTCCTCCTTTGGTCAGCTTATTATCCCAGCAGGGTATCTGACAGCTGGCAGGGCATAGGTGTTGATTGCCTGGATCTTGTTCTTCCCATTCAGCTGACTCTTTAGGACTTGCATTACTCTCTGCAGGTACTTAGCAGTTGCAGCTTTCCTTACAGTCTCTTCATGGTTCCCATTTGCCTGTGGGATTCCAAGGAACTTGTAGTTGTCTTCAATGTCTGCAATGTTGCCTTCTGGTAGTGCAACCCCCTCAGTTCTAACTACCTCTTTTTGTTACCATCTGACTATACTTCTCCAGTCCGAATGACATTCCAATGTCATTGATGTAAATCTGTGTACATGTAGCATGGATCAGTGAATCACAGTCTCGTTCACTCCTGGTATACAGTTTGATGTCATCCATGTACAGGAGGTGACTGATGGTTGCTCCATTTCATAGGCGGTATCCGTAGCCAGTCGTGGTGATGATCTGGCTGAGGGGATTCAAGCCAATGCAGAACAGCATTCCCACTGAGTTCTTGATGAAGGCTCGTGGGGTGCTGTTGATCTTGTATAGTTCTAGGCGTTCCAGGATCCGTGTGTGCAGCATCGAGTCATAGGCTAATTTTCATGTTTTCTTAACTTTTCTTTTTCTTTTCCTTGTCAGTGACTCTTTCATTGACTCATGTGGCAAACCTTTAATCTCCCATCTGACAAAATGATTGAAAAATGTGTGTTTTCCTGTGTTCTTGTTACTCGCTGTAGTTTGATCCCACATCTTGCATCATATACGGTATGTGCCTGCATGCCTGTGTTTATGTTTATGTACCATAATACTGGAGCGTGATCTAGACGTCGCTGCGTTAGGTTAAAAAGACTCGTCTTCAAAGCTTTGTCAGTTAACAAGACGGGAGTTCAGAGTGGGGGAAGTATCTTCAAAGACATTTTTTGCCACCTCATTACACACACTTTTGCCGTATACCTCCCCTCAATCTCACACACACACACACACACACACACACACACACACACACACACACACACACACACACACACACACAAGTCCATGCACCAAGATCATGAAAGGCATTTCTTTGCACATATACATAAAGACACAGAGAGAAACGGATGAGGGCTCGATTGAAGTGGTGAAGCTGTACAAAGGATGAACCTCACATGTTGAATCCATGAGGGACTCGACCAAAAAAAAAAATGCAGTGACATGATAATAACAAATAACGATTTTCTTTGGTTAGGCCTCCTGTATCTCTTAACTGTTGTGAATGATGTGAAGGTGACATAGTCCAATATGGGTATATGTGTGTACGAGCAGATTATGTCCAAATATATATTGCACATTAAGTATGCATTTAACCTATGAAGTCTCATATGTTTTTAGATTATTCATGCATTTGTTATTCCTTTTTTACACAAGTGTGAAGCATATAGAAACAGAACATGTATTTGCATCCCTGGCTGACATCACCGCATCTCTACTGTGTATATGTAATGTCAGGGAAGTAAATGTGAGTTTATTTGCCCGAATCACTGCAGCGCAACACAACAGATAACACGGCTAATGGTGGAAGATGACATCCTGTGTGAAATCAATGTGCAGCTGAGTCAGCCTGCCTTCGCACAAACGAGTAATTGATTCATCTTTTCGTGATGAGCCCGCTCGCCTGCAAGGACCTAACGACAGAATGTTTCGGTGGTTTGATCATTGCGTCCCTGTTGCCACAAGATTGATTCATGACTGCAGGCACAGGGGCCATAATTTGTGCTCTCTTCAGAAGCTTGTGCCTATTCTTGGCTTTGTTTTCAACTGTAAGACACTTTGTAACTTCACAGTGTTAGGTTCAGGGCGGTGTGAGTTGCTAAGGTGTGTCACAGCCTTTACAGCCACATGAAGGGATCGAGTAACATTTATTAGTCAGAAACATCACTCTTTTTAGACATAAACTATTAGGTATGTACGTCAAATGCCAGTAAATGCAGTGTGATACAGTAAGGGTTCCTGTATCATCTATGTATAATCTATTCCTGTATAATCTATACCTGTAGGGACAGGTAAAGATTTTACCTGTCCCTACAGGTATAATCTACACAAGTGTACATCCTAGGGCTAATTTTTGGACTTCCAGGTAACTATGTGCACCTTTTCAAGAGTAAAAAGGTATGCATATGTTCCCAAGGAAAATAATTGCATTATCAGGAGATATTCTGCCAAAAACAAAAATTCAAACAGGTAAAATATTTTAAGATTTTAAGGTCTTACTTTTCCTTAATTAAGATAAATTAAAAGCATGTGGCAAGTTTCATTCTGCTTCTGTCTGTATATTAGTGGCACAGTGAGGTTAGCGTTGTTACTTCAAAGTCCTGCTTTCAAATCTTCCTGAGTTCTTGGCGATTCTAAATGGCTGGCTACTGCAGATCTGCCATAAATAAAGTACCTTGACAAGGGTACAACAGAAGTACCTGAGAGGGTATCACCCCAATGACAAAGTGTTGTACCTTTTAAGGGTATAAGGTACTTTATTTTCTGAGTGTACACTCCTCTGCATGTTCTATAGCAGTCTAAAAATTCAGGTATGTTTGAAAACATATAAACATTGAAAATTAAAACTTCTAAATAATAATCGTTGTCCAGTTGTTTTGTGTCATGGTGCCAGATGACTCAGTGTAGAAGGGTCAAAGTTCAATCAAACCAGGCAAATAAGGTTTTAGTGGTTCCAGAAGAACATTTGGTCTAGAACCAAACTTCATACTTTCCACTGACAGATCTGAGAAAACTCCAAGAACATTGATGTAAATACATTTTTGACTACAGGGTATTTAATAGTTTAATTGCTGATATTTGTGGGTGTTGTGTCCACCAGGCTCTTAACCAATACATCCACACCTTCCTGTTTTGCTGTTGTTACTGCCATAACTGGACAAATCATATCCAATCAATTAGCCTCCTCTACTGAGCTGGGGAGATTTTAATTTCAGCAGTTCCATTAGTCACATTTACAGATACAGCATTGCTGCGAGAACTTGGCAGGAACAAAATCAGTTTAATTAAAGTGATTATATACAAAGTTGTAGTTTTACAGAGAAAAAATCTTTTTCTGTGTGTCAGTGGATTCTCACGTATGTATACAATAAATCTTACCAAATTTTCCAGCCACCAACATATTGTTGCAGAACCAGAGGTTTAATTACACCTTCTCCCACATTAAATAGTGGTTTTAATTATTATACAGAAATTACACTGACTGTTTATCATAAATAGATACAATAACAGCTAAAATTGTGAAGTTTCTGTATTTCCATGAAATTAATTAGCTTTTCAAGGTTTGTCTTTATCTCGCCACTCTAACTCGCTCATGTGAGGGCAGTAATCTAACCCTGTCTTCAGCTGTAGTATAGTTTGTATAAACCACCAATTGAATGGTGTATTATCGAAACTGAAAGTTTGAATCTTTCATCCTTGAAAATGCAGCTATTCTGCAGCCTTGAAACACACTCAGGTTTTGTCAAAAACTTGTCACAGCTATTGCCTCATGTGTCAAAATGTTTCACTACAGCTGCAACATTTTTTTTTATTATTATTTATTCATAATACTATGAATATTGGCTACAGTACATGCTATATGACTTAACCCATCAAATTGAGAGGAAAACTAATGCTAGATGATGTACAAATGCACTAATATAATAATATAATAAATTAAGATGTTATTTTATAATACATAGTAACATCAAGGCCACAATTACTGAAAAGTTAAGGTCCGAAAAAAAAAAAAGTTAGTCTTATTTGAAGTGATACATGACTGCACCAGCTGTTGCTGATGCAAAGCTGTACAATCTACACAATGTCTTGCACGTTGATTGAGCTTAATGCAGAAGTTCAAACTAGCAATGCTCATGTCAGCCAAACTGGCTGTGTGCAAGCCAAAGCTAGTTTGACAAAGCTTTGATCACGGACTATGACAGCTGATCTCATTTTGCCATGAATTGCACATTTGCTTAATGCACAAAATATGGGTGAGGCTTTAATGTAACACTGGTTTAACAATGTAAGTGACACACAAGCCCCTCAAATCATGTGCATAATTACAGTCATGTGAAAAAGTTTTTGTACAAGTCTTTGCAGTCCTGTGAAAAACTAATATACCCAGTGATTCAGTAGCCTGTAGAACCGCCTTTAGCAGCAATAACCTGAAGTAACTGTTTTCTGTATGACGCTCTCAGTCTCTTATTTGAGTCTCTTTGGCCCACTCTTCTTTACATTTCCTCAGTTCCTTGAGGTTTGCAGGTATTCATTTATGCACCGCTCTCTCCCACCTCGGCAGTTCAGCGGGTTGGAGTCTGGACTTTCACTAGTCCACTGCAGCACCTTGATTCTTTTATTTTTCAGCCATTCTGCTTGTGCTGTAGATTTTCCGCTGTGCTTGGGATCGTTGTCCTCATGCATGACCCAGTTTTGGCCAAGCTTTACAGAAGAGTTCATGGTCAACTTAATGACTGCAAGGTACCCAGGTCCTGTGGCTGCAAAACAAGCCCAACTCCCCCGTCACCACACTTGACAATTGGTATGAGGTGTTTGTGCTGATATGCTCTGTTTGCTGTTTAGAAAGAAGCTTTGATAACTCTTCCAAACAAGTCATACTTGTTTAGTCTTTTCCTAATTGTGCTAATCGAACTTGAATATTTAACATGCTGACTGAAGCTGTAGAGTCTGACATGTAGTTCTCTCTCTCTCTTGGGTTTGTTGCAGTTTTTCTGAGCATCGCACAGTCTGACCTTGGGTGAATGTGCTAAGATATTCAGTGCTGGGAAGATTGTGGCACTGTGTCAACACACACCTGAATGCTTGAGATCAACAAAACGCCAAAAAGTCTGTGTTTATAGAGGTGCTCACACTCACTGATTATTAATTACACGAGTGTATTTGATTAGCAGCACCCACCTGGCTGCTATTTACCCCATTAATTCCTGCTGAGGGACTAAGGGTGTACTCACCCTTTCACAGAACTGCATAGAGTCCAGGTTTTTTTTTCCAAAACTAAATAACACGGTACAGTAGTCACAAATATACTAGGATGTGTAATAATTTTAGTGTAATTTTTCTCACACTTCTGTCCTGCAATAACTAACAGCAACAATCAGACTTTTTCCACCCAGAAGGCTTAGAGTTTGAGTCGTGTCTGGGACTCATTGGTTATCCCATTGCTGACAGTGACACCAGCAGACCACTTTAGCCTGTGGTTTCATGGCATCTGTTTTGGGAGTTCATGAGCTTCTATATAACTCGCTCTGACTGCCCTGCATGTCAAAAAAGGATGCACTGGGATACCTGGTGCATTGCAATGTTACAACTGGCTACTGACCAATCATCAGTATTTGATAACTTGGGGGCGACAACAGGTTCTTTTAAACTTAAAAACTTGGGAATATCCATTCATT
Source organism: Archocentrus centrarchus (assembly GCF_007364275.1). Taxonomy (NCBI): domain Eukaryota; kingdom Metazoa; phylum Chordata; class Actinopteri; order Cichliformes; family Cichlidae; genus Archocentrus; species Archocentrus centrarchus. Next base: position 28,616,980 of record NC_044355.1, on the reverse strand, counting down.
ATCATCATCAAAATTCTCATGATAAATACTGTGATGGTGTACTTCTGTTTCTGTCATTTCTGGTTCAAACTGATTAATTTCCCAGCCTCTTACATTGGAGAGTCAGCGAGTGTGAAATTTTGAGAGGTTTTAGTGGACAGAAATTGAACTCTGAATTATTTTGCCACCGTGTATTCAGCAAATATGTTTTCAGCACTGTTTTTTGATTAACTGGAAAATACATTTCCACTTCAGCAGAGCATTAAGAGCTGTTTTTTTAGTCATGACAATATAATTAACATTCATTTTCATCAAAGAAACTCATCATTTGTGAACTGACTGATGTCATTTCTAAAGCAAAGTTGTGTGACTGCACCTTTCTTCAGCTCTGGAGTCAGTTCATAAAAAGCCAGGTATGTATCTGAGAAATATTATACCTGTCAGCCTCTCTGAAATGAAGAACTTATAAAGAGCCATCACTTTCAGTTTAAATAGTCAGTCACGATTGGCTTTTCATTAGGTATTTTTGTTGCTCAGTCTGCTAATGCCCACACGCAGCTCTCAAGACTCCTCTTCTGACTGAAATCTGGATGAAGATGTGCTGTGGCTGCTTTTTTCTCTGCTCATATCCCCCTCTCTCCACTCCAGCTGTCATAATAACCAACATAAAATCCACTTGAGTAGGTGGAATGGCACGCTTCCTTAGAAGAAACAAAGCGTCTTGACAGATTTATGCTTCATGTGCTGGGACATAATAGCACAGTTTGGACTAGCCCAAATCATTAATACTCAATTATAGATTTTTATGAAGTAGACTCCACCACTCTAATGCCAACAGGCGACGCCAACAAGGCAGCAAAAGACACTCCAGATCAGATGCTAAAATATAGTTTTATTGACCTAAAATAACACAATATACACAAACATATATTAACAAGAAAACAAATTATAATTCTTAATTAATAACTGATTCATATTTTTAAACAATTTAAAGATGTACATCTCGGAGTAGGGCAGTCAAACTGAAAGTAGATCAAGAGAACCCAACTGAACACATGATTATTGTGCCTTGTTATTTGTTTGTTGATCCAATATTAGATATCTTTAAGGGGTAAAAATATGTGAGGATTAGCAGTAAATTTAGTCAGGTGTTTTCAGTCAGTGGGATGACAATCAGAGTAATGAACATGAATCAGAGCTGGATTCTCACAACATGACTGAGAAAGTAAATCATGTCACAAACAGTTTTCTGAGGTCTTCAGAAAAAATAAAAGGCAGAGTTCCTGTTGCTCTTGTATTTAGAAAAGGTTATAAAATCATCTCCGAAGAGTGTGAACTCCACCAATCCACGTTCAGGAAGACTGTACAAATGAAGACAAATTAAAGTCACTCCAAGAATCAGTCATTAGCTCATTCAGGACACTGAACTGAAGCTTTTGATCATGTTTGTGATACTGGACCATTTTTAATGGAATTAACTAAGAAATATTATGACCTGCTCTGAGGTAAAGACCATCCATTAAGTTTGTGCTTCTGTTTTGTGGTGATGCTAATATCAGAGGACGAGTTGTGCAGTTCTTGAGTCAGCAAAACACTGGTGCCTTTCATTCACTATGAGCCTCAGGACTCAGCGACCCAGCTCTGTAACTTTATGTGGTCTGCCACTTCATAGCTGAGTTGCTGTGGTTCTAAAACACTTCCAATTTGCAATAAAATACTGCTTAGACTTGATCTTGACTCGTTGCACCAGTTGCATCCATTAGACTACTATGTCCGAATTCAAGGAGCTCTTTAAAGCGATCTCACAAATATTTGTAAAGGCAGACTGCATGGCTAGGCACTTGATTTTAGGGGTGGACAAACTATGGCCCGTGGGCCACACCCAGCCCGTTGGTCTTTTTAATTCGGCCCACTGAAGATTAGTACAGAACAGTCCAAATCAAATCATATCATAATTATATCTGAGAATTGCTACAACAAAACTAATGCCAGACTTCAATGCACTGGCAAAAACAACACTGTTCCCATTGAAAGTAAATCTAAGTATTAACACTGTAATGACTTTTTTGTGTTTATGTTTGATATGTATGCATTTGGTGCTGGCCCGGCCCGTCTGCCCTAGGTGTTGGTTCAGTTGTTAATATTTATTATGATTTTAGTATTTCTTATTGCTGGTTCTTACTTAGCCATTTGTAAGTCACCAAGGCACCCGGGGGGGGGGGGGGGGGGGGGGGGCTGGTTGCTGACAGTGTATATTTTAAATGCATTTTTTCATGCCTAAATTTGGTTTAAAAGTGAAACTGATCCAATCCAGAGTCTAGATTTATAGACTACTTGAATTTGACATGTAAATCTCAATTTACATTCATAAAATGAAAGTTATCTTAGTTCAACTTTTTAAACCTTGGAAAATTACAGGCATGGACAATATGACCAGTCTTATCTCAGGCATTCAATGTTGTGAGAATGAGATGCTTGTGAGATGGCCAAAGTTCAAATCATTTAAAACATCTGCCATGAGTGGGGTTTGTTGTGCCCAGCACCACTTTTCTTCTTAATATTTTGCTCCTAACGAGCCCGACTTTCTTGTAAATTTTAAGAGTTGTTGTGAGCAGCTGTCCAGGCTTTCTGAAGGTCTTTCAAAGCTTTTTCTTTGGACATTGCCTACTTTTTCAGTCCAGTCCATGTACCTGAACATTTTTAGAAGAATACATATTTTGCTCGTTAAGCCACTTAACACTGACCTATGAATCATTCAAGCATAAAAAAGGCACACAACTCAAAGGATGAACCAGTGATGTGCCGCCACATAGCAGACAACTTAGCAAGGAACACATTTTAAATTGTATCTTCAGGCACTTTCTTACTAGCACCCTGTCACAAAAACACACAATTTGTTCCCATTTCTTTAGTTTAATCTACTGTTCCTTAAAGCTTCTTCAGAAATGGTCTCAGTGCAAAGATGGCTGTCAAGAAGTCATTCTTAAAGAAGGGAAACAGAAAGAAAAGGCTGAGGTATACCAGATCAGTCAAGAGCTGGACTGAAAATCAGTACTAACAGGTCTTTTGGACTGATGAATACAAATGTTTTCATTTCAGACAGAAATGTTACAACACAACTGACACATTGGCAGACCCCTAGTGACCTTGATAGTTCCTCTCTTTATCTTAAGGGACATCATCACAATGACATATTAGTTTTCAGTGAAACAGATGGATCCTTATTGGAATTATTGAATTTTATATTAAAGTCAAAATGGTAATTTTCCCAATACAACTAGTCCTTACAGTATCTGTAACGTGGAGAACTTGGCATGCTAATGTCAGCAATTTGCTCATCACGGTAGCGTCACAGAGCAGAATTCATATTATATGAGACTAAGACGTATGGCAACTATGAAAATATGAGCAAAAATGGCCTGGGAATTAAAGAGTTAACAGCTGATGCCTTGGTTGAGCACATTAACTCCACAAGATTTATACTGACAAGAATAAAGACAGGAATAAGGACAGAATGGTGATGAATAAGCCTAACAACAAAGAATGTCTCACACACCAGAAAAGAAAAGAAAAGGAGGAACTCAAGAATTACAACTTTATCCCCTCCAATGATGCAATAGCTGAGCCCAAAGTCAAACCCTTAATTTTTATGGTCCTCTGAGATACAGCTGTGTCTATAACAGTTCTCAGTAAAAAGCCACTACACTGCCGGATTCCCCCCGCAGTGTCCATTTGGGGTAATTGTCTAATTAACAGCCAACTAATGTCAAAGCCTATTTCCCTTCTCTCTCTCTCTAACACACGCGCGCACACACACACACACACACACACACACACACACACACACACACACACACACACACACACACACACACACACAGACACAGAGCACATTAGGTGCTATTATGCATTTCTGCGAGGTAAAAGACTTGACAGTAACAGAGAAAAAGCATTAATTGGTCTTAACATTAAAATCATTTTATTGCTATTGCTGTGACAGAGTAAGGGAGAGAGCTTTCATTAAAAATTCAAAGGTGGCTACCTGCGCACTTTAGTAATGGCTGCAGACAGAGCTGTCCATCGCTTTGCACGGCTGCTATTGTTGAGATGTCACAGCACAGGAAATTGTGGATATGGAGCTACACTGAGATCTGCTTGAGTGACAGGAGGGAGTCTCAGCAGCATATGACACAAACCCATGAGAAATCTCAGTGGGTTTTCACTTTCAGAACACAGTGACAGGATGTAAACGCACACTGAGACGCAATCACAACCAAAATAGATGTTCTGTGGACTTCAGAGAGAACTGAAGGCTAATGGCAAAAAACTAACTAACTAAATAAAGTCACAATTCCTTATTTTCCGTGTTTTATTCTTACCTTGAGGAAAAGTTAAAAACAAAAAGCCATTTACTGAAATAGTGTCCTTTAGAGTGGTCTGAAAGTGGAACTGTTCTGCTCAATTCCAGTTATATACACTCCCCTCCAAAAGTATTGGAACAGTGATGGCAGTCCCTTTATTTATGCTGTAGACTCAAAACATTTGGGTTTGATGTAAAAAAAAATCAATATGAGACAAAAGATCAACAGCTCAGCTTTTATTTCCAGGTATTTATATTTGGATCTGATACATAATTCAGAAGATAGCAACATTTGGCTGAACCCACTATTTTTTTTCTTGTGAGCAGAAGTATTGGAACAGATAAACTAAAAATAAATTAAAGTAAAAAAAATAAAACAAAAACTTAATATTTAGTTGCAAATGCTTTGCTTGCATTAACTGCATCAAGCCTGTGACCCACTGATATCACTAAACTTTTGCATTCTTCTTCTGTGATGCTTTTCCAGGCTCACGTTTGTTTGTTTGTTTGTTTGTTTGTTTGTTTTTGGGGGGGGGGCAGTCTCTTCTTTAGCAGGTAAAATGTTATATAGGTTTTAAGTCTGGAGATTGACTAGGTCCGTCTAAAACCTTCTGCTTGCTGCCCCTGATGAACTCCTTTGTAGTTTTGCCAGTCTGGTTTTGGTCACTATTTTGCTGCATGACATTACCTCCACAGATGGGCTCGTATGTTTGGGATTATGAGGTAAAGGTTCATCTTTGTCTCATCAGTCTGTGAAAATTTCTGAGGCTTGTCTCTGTATTTCTTGACAAATTCCAGCCTGGCCTTAATGTTCTTCTTGCTAATTAGTGGTTATCATCTTCTGGTGAAGCCTCTGTTCTTGTGTTCATGAAGTCTTCTGCAAACAGTAGATTCACTCCTGCTCTCTGGAGCATATTTAATTTAATTTAATTTATTTGGGACAATGCACATTAATAAAACAATCAATACTTAGTACAGATTGTAAATGAGCCAGATTATAGCATATTTGCTAATTTGCATCTGTAGTCCCTAGGCAGAAGGACAAACAACAGAAAACGTCATGAATATACAATAGTAGTAAAAGACAACACATTGACAAACATTAAAACAATATACAAATGGAAAAAGAAAAAAGGAGAAAAAAAAAAAAAAATTAGTGAAAGTGCGAACATGTCTGGGAACTTTTAATGAACTGCTTAAGGTGCTTTTTAAAAGTACTGTAAGTGGAGCATTCTCTGATGTTAGTCGGTACAGTATTCCAGAAATGACCCCCTCTGACTGACAGAACCGTTTGTCCAAAGGTTGTTTTTCTACGGGGGATCTCAAGGTCTCCTCTGGAGGAGGCTCTGGTGCCAAAACCTCGGTCAGTTCTTGATTTAATGTATGTTGAAAGTGGAACTGGAGCTAGTCCATGAAGAACTTTATAGATCAAGCAGCTATTTTTAAATTTAATAAAATTTTCAAAATTGAGCATATTGTATTTTTCCAAAATATTACACTGATGATATGATAAGGGCTTTTGATCAAGGATTTTTATAGCCTTTTTAAATAATATTTCTATTGGTTTTAAGAACGTATCTCCAGTGAGTGACCAAGATGTAATGCAATAATCTATATGTGAAAATATCATTGAATGTAGAAAAACCTTAGCTGAAATAATTGTCATTGATGGTCTAATTTGTTTGAAGTTATTTAAATTAAATTTAATTATGCTTGCTGTAAGTTTTATATGTTTTTTAAAAGACAGTGTGGGATCCAGTGTGACCCCAAGGTACCTGAAATCCTGCACAAGATCAAGCTCTTCGCCCCCCAGGAACACACTAGACTGCTCCAGTTTTATAGGTTTTTTTGTAAACATCATTGTAACTGTTTTTTTTCTTATTCAGCAGTAAGGAGGACTGAAGGAGCCAATGTTGTATATTCTCCAAGGCTAATGTGAGGATTGAAGATGCTTCCTGTGGACTTTTGGCAGGTGTAAAAATAACAGCATCATCAGCGTACATTTGGAAGTGGACACTTTGACACACATTTGGCAAATCATTTATATACAAAGAAAACAGAACTGGTCCCAAAATAGAGCCCTGGGGAACCCCTGCTGGACAGTCAAGGTATGACGACATTGTGCCCCTGACAGACACAGACTGTCTCCTGTTGGATAAATAAGATTGAAACCAAGCTAATGCATCTTCGGCAAAGTTAAAATAAGTCAGTTTGGACAGAAGGACCTGATGGTCCACTGTATCAAATGCCTTCTTTAAATCTAGAAAGACTGCACCAACACAGGTGGTTTTATCAAGCAGGGATTTCACTGTTTCTATAAGGACACAATTTGCCGTCTCTGTGGAATGATGCTGGCGAAACCCGAACTGCATGGGGTGCAGAAGAGAATGGTGGCTGAGATGTTTGTTCAGCAGCTTGGCAATCCATTTTTCTGCAACCTTAGAAACAACAGGGAGGATGCTAATGGGACGATAGTTAGAAATATTTGATTTGTCTCCTGATTTAAAAATTGGTGAGACTATGGCAGCCTTCCAACTTGCTGGGACTGTTGCCATTCTGATGGATAAATTTATCAGATGTGTTATTGGACAAACCAGTGCATCTTTGTGTGTTTTTAAAAAGTGTGTGTCAAGCCCGTATGCATCTTTAGTTTTTGAAGCCCTCATTGATTGAATTATACTAGCGACTTCCATATCTGTAATTTGATCTAATCTAAAAAGAGGCTGTCCAGAGTCATTAGAATTGCAAACTATCTCTGACTGACTAAACATATGTCTTATTTCATCAATAGACTTAATGAAAAAGTTATTGAACTCAGTTGCTAATTCTTTTGGATTAATCAACAACTTGTTATTAACTTTTATTTCCAATCTATCATTGATCATTTTATGTTCCTTACCTATCAGTTTATTTATGTTTTGCCATATGATTTTGACATTTCCATTAGCACCTTTGATTACATCCAGAAAGAAATTTGCTTTGGCTTTACGTAGTGCATTAGTAGTTTTATTCCTCATGGAAGTAAATCTTTGCCTATCAACAGTCAACCCAGTTTTCAAAGAGGTTTTAAGCAAAATGTCTCTTTCTTTCATAAGTTTTTTACAGTAGTTATTTAGCCATGGCAGTTGTTTTTTCCTTATATTTTCTTTTCCTCTTTTAAGAAAAGGTTCCATAAGTTCTGTGATTTTTGAATTAAATATTTGAGAGTTGAGTTCAATATTATCTTCCAAAAACAATTCGGGCCAATTTACTTCATTTATAATATCTTCAAGATTTGAATGTGAATGTTTTGGAATAAATTTATGATGATTATTAAAATTAGCGGTATTGAATCGTTTTTTACTTAATTTGCGGGAGAAAAGTACAATATTATGATCAGAAAGACCTGTAATGAGATTATATGTTTTAAGAATCCTCTCAGCATGATTTGTAAATAAAAGATCTATGAGAGATTCAGAATGATTTGTTAATCTAGTTGGGTTTTCTATTATTTGTGTTAAATTAAAGTAATCAGTAATTCGTTTAAGATTTGTTCGTTCTTTCTTTACATTCCAATTAATATTAAAATCACCCAGTAAAATAATTTCTTTAAATTTATCACAATGATCAAGAAGAATCCTAAGTTGATCATAGAAATCATTTTTTGCTGTGGGCTTTCTATACATACATACTATTATAAAAGACATTGTTTCAGAAAGTGATATCTCTACACCAACACATTCCAAAACTATTTCACTTGGCCATTCAATCATTGTACACTTAAGAGTATTTCTAACATATATTAATACTCCCCCACCCTTCCCACTTTCTCTGTCCTTCCTAAATACATTATAACCGGGCATATTTACTACAGCCTCTGGGGAGGAGTGGGACAGCCACGTCTCTGAAAGTCCTAAAAAGTCAATGTTGGAATTACAGAGCAGGTGTTCCAGCTGTTCACGTTTTGGCCTCATACTGCGGATATTCAAGTGCCCGCCAAATAATCCCTTTATTTTTGATAACGGGTCCCAGACAACCTTAGCCTGGTTTAATGTCCGGAATATTTTAGTAGATCTATGCCGTTTAAGAACTGGATTCCTGTACCTTTTTGGATGGGACTGCTGGAGATCATCAGAACAGTCAACAAGCCCGGGGAGCAGCAAAGGCAACCCAGGAGCTGGCACAGGTCGCAACGGCGAAAGCTCAGGAGCAAACCCGGGGAGCAGCGGTGTCAGCCCAGAAACCAGACCAGGGAGCATCGGAGTCAGCCCAGGAGCCAGACCAGGGAGCGGCGGAGTCAGCCCAGGAGCCAGACCGGGAAGCAGCGATGATAAACCGGAAGCCGGCCCGGCGCTAACCGGCGAAAACCCAGAAGCAGGCCCGGGAAGCGGCGGCGCCAGCCCCGAAACAGGCCCGGGGAGCAGCGGCGCCAGCCCCGAAACAGGCCCGGGGAGCAGCGGCAAAAGACCAGGAACAGGCCCGGGGAGCAGCAAGGGAAGACCAGGAACAGGCCCGGGGAGCAGCAAGGGAAGACCAGGAACAGGCCCGGGGAGCAGCAAGGGAAGACCAGGAACAGGCCCAGGGAGCAGCGGCCGAAATCCAGCAACAGGCCCAGGGAGCAGCGGCGGAAGACCAGAAACAGGCCCGGGGAGCAGCAGAGGAAACGGACGAGGCACAGGAACAGGCCAAGGCAGTTTCGATGGCAGCCCAAATAGCAACGTTGGTAATCCAAACAGCAGCGGCCGCGGGCCAGCTGGCTGTGGCCCCGGATTTACTTCAATGTCTCCAGCCAAAAGAAGTATTATTAAAACATGAACTAGTTTAGTATCATCCAACTGTCCATGTTTACCTGAGGGTGAGGTGAGTCTGGCATGACCATTATCCAATAATATTGTGAAAAGGACATGCTGACTTGCCTGTGCTGGTCACAGGATTTGGTTATCCCTTTTTTCCAGACCAGTATGACATACAGATAAAGAAAAACACAAAAAAGAAAAGAAAAGACCAGTTAAAGGCAAAAGCCGATTCCTTTCGATGTTATTAAAGGATTTTTGAGGCATCCACACAGAGCCAGCCACATTGCGTGTCATCCCGGCAGCCATCTTGGTAATACTTGTGACTGGACTTCCCAAGTCCAGTCACAAGTATTACCAGGAGTGAAGAAAGAAATAAAATTATGTTTTACCATTTTCATTGTTAGTTTACTGTGTTAGTGTGATGACCTTGTTGAAGTTTAATCACAAACACATTACATCTCTGTGGCCATTGTTTCCCTCTTTGTAGAAATGTGTGCTTTTGTACATTTAAGGTTTCACTTTCTTTGTCATTTAAGCCTCTTTGTTATCAGTTTGTTTTGCCTTGTTGCTGATTTGCATGCTTGTAATCAATCATATCACAGGCACTGCTCCACATGCCTCATGATCCTTGGAAACCTGGGCCAGCCATAAGCACAAAGCACAGCTATGGCTTAATGGTATTAAATGGTGCTCAGGGCTTCTATTTTAAATGAAGTTTTTATCTGATGGTGGCACTAGACCAAGCTTCAAAATTTCATCAAATGCTTTATGATTTGTCAAGCAATAAGCTCTTTACCAACACTGGTGCCAATCAAATGTTTTACTTTTTTTTTTTTTTAATTCATTAATATATATTGGATAATACATTGCCGCATAACACCAGTCTTGGCCTGCATGAACCATGTGCACCATGTGCACAAAATTTTAACAAGGCGAGTAGGTATTTCCAGGGGGAGTCAAACCTTCCTTTATTTCTTTCTTTTAGGTTCTCTCTGCCCTCTCCCCTCATAGAAGCAGACACATTTATTCACACAGTGTTATTCACTGCTCTCAGGCTAGAAACCTCTCTACTCACTTTTAAAGAGATACACAGAGGTACTGCGATAACGGGGAGCTCAGGGGTGAGAGGAATACCTGTGTGTGTGTGTGTGTGTGTGTGTGTGTGTGTGTGTGTGTGTGTGTGTGTGTGTGTGTGTGTGTGTGTGTGTGTGTGTGCTGTATGTATGTGTAATCTAGCACATTTCAATGAAGAGAAAAGAGTGTAACAGGGAAGGGAAAGTGAATAATAGAGAGAGTTTTCACACATGGAAGTTTATCCACACTATACATTACAAAGTTGAAGTCCAGGATCCGCTGTGTTGACAAATCATAAAGATGAAAACATGATCTAATTAACATGGAAATTACTTTGTGTTATTCTTTCACAGACTGTGAATGCTTGTGTGTAGCACTCAAGATGGTTTTCCTATGCTGTAGAAATATCTTAAATAACTAATTTACTATAGAATTTTTTTTTTTGGAGACATTCATGGTTCTGAAAGAAATTTTCCCTAATGTCATACTGACCCCTGCTCTCATCACCAGCAGTAAGGTGGAAGTGCTGGTGGTTCATACACCAGCAGCAATTGTACAAAACATTGCACATACATTTACGGTTTCAACTTTTCTGGGAAGTCTTTACACAAGGTTTTAGGTGTGTGTTTATGGGAATTTTTGACCATTCTTCCTGACGCACATTTGTGAGGTCAGAAACTGATGTTGGACGTGAAAGTCTGGTTCACAGTCTCCGCACTAAATCACCCCATCCCACATCCCATTCCCATTCCACCCCAAGCTCACTCATCCATGTCTTTATGGGCTTTGCTTTGTGCACTGGTGTGCAGTCATGTTGGAACAGGCCCATCCTCAAATTGTTCCGACAAAGTTGGGAGCATAAAATTGTCCAAAATGCTGAAGCATGAAGAGTTCCTTTCACTGGAACTAAGGGGAAACTAACGAAAAACAGCCCCACACCATAATACGCTCTCCACCAAACTTTACACTTAGCACAATACAGTCAGACAGGTGCTGTTCTCCTGGTAACCACCAAACCCAGACTCATCTGTCAGATTGCCAGATGGGGAAGCGTGATTCGTCACTCCAGAGAACATGTCTCCACTGTTCTAGAGTCGAGTGGCAGCGTACTTTACACCACTGCATTGCGCTTGGTGATGTAAGGCTTGGAAGCAGCTGCTCAGCCATGAAAACCCATTCTTTGAAGCACTGTACTCACTCTACCCGAGATAATCTGAAGGCCATATGACGTGTGGAGACTTGTAGCAAATAAATTTGCAGAAAGTTGGTGACCTATGTACACTATGTGCCTTAGCACCCCCGCTCTGTCATTTTACGTGGGGCCTATCACTTCGTGGCTGAGTTGCTGTCATTCCCAATGGGTGAGTGAACACTTCTGGCAACATAGTGTATGTTCAGATATTTGGTATAGATATTCATGTCCAGCTGGGGATGAATCCTCATAGCTTTGATAGTCCCTTACCTATCTAGCACCTTCTTGAGATAAAGGTTTTCATTTGCTTGGCTACTTTGGCTTATATCCCTGCAAAACTAACAAGGTTCTGCTCATTGGTCAGTCATTTCATTGCTTGGGTTTAGACTGAAATACCCACTACTATTGATTAAGATTAAGATTAAGATAGTGTTTATTTGTCACATGCACAGTTATACACAGTACAATGCACAGTGAAATGTATTTTGTACCTGCAACCATATATACACACACATATAAATAAGAAGAATAACAATAAAAAAAAAGTAATTCACACTATACACTATACTCTATATACTATACACTATACACACTTTTATAAATTATAATATTTACATTGTGCAATAATGGTCCAGTTAGGGCTCAGAGTTGAGCAGACGGATGGCTTGTGGGTAAAAACTCTTCTTCAACCTTTCAGTCTTAGTCCTCAGGCAGCGGTAACGCCGGCCTGATGGGAGCAGGGAGAAGAGAGAGTGTCCGGGGTGGCTGGGCTGTTTTAGGATCTTCATGGCCCTCAGCCTGCACTGCTTGGTGTAAATGTCCTGCAGGTTGGGGAGGGTGGTTCTGATGGTCCGTTCAGCTGAACGAACCACCCTTTTTAGGGCCATGAAGTCCTGCTTGGTGCAGTTTCCCATCCAGGTGGTGATGCTCCCACGCATGACACTCTCGATGGTGCAGGTGTAAAAGTTCCTGAGCACCTTGAGTGGGAGCTTGAAGTCTCTCAGCCGCCTGAGGAGGTAGAGACGCTGTCTGGCCTTCTTCACAGTGATGTTTATGTGATGAGTCCAGGACAGGTCCTGTGAGATGGTCACTCCCAGGTATTTGAAAGTGTCCACTTTTTCCACCTCAGCACCACTGATGACAAGTGGATGGTAGTCCCTCTGCTGCTTCCTGCTGAAGTCCACGATCAGTTCCTTCATTTTGCTGACGTTGAGCAGGAGGTGGTTCTCCTGGCACCAGTTCTCCAGGCGGGAGACCTCTCTCCTGTAGGCTGTCTCCTCATTGTGAGAGATTAGCCCCACAACAGCAGTGTCGTCAGCAAACTTGATGATGACGTTGGACTCTGACGTGGCCTCGCAGTCATGGGTGTACAGTGAGTACAGCAGAGGGCTGAGCACACAGCCTTGGGGGGATCCAGTGTTGAGGGTGAGGGAGGATGAGGTGAGGTGACCCACTCGTACCACCTGTGGTCTGCTGGTCAGGAAGCTGTGAACCCACCTGCACAGGGATGGGCCCAGGCCCAGGTCCAGCAGCTTAGAGACCAGCCTGGAGGGAACTATGGTGTTGAATGCTGAGCTGTAATCTACAAACAGCACTCTCACATAGTTCCCCTTACCAGTGTCTATGTGTGAAAGGGTCTTGTGGAGGAGGAAGGATATGGCGTCATCTGTGGATCTGTCTGGCCGGTATGCAAACTGTAGTGGGTCGAGGGTGGTGGGCAGTGAGGAGGTGATGAATGTCTTGATGACTCTCTCAAAACACTTCATCACCACAGAGGTGAGCGCTATGGGCCTGAAGTCATTGGGGCTGCTGGGGTGTGGTTTCTTTGGGACAGGGACTATGATGGACTTTTTAAAGCAGGTGGGAATCACACACAGTTTCAGTGAGAGGTTGAATATCACTGTAAACACAGGTGCCAGCTGGTCAGCGCAGGTCTTAAGGACACGTCCACTAATACCGTCTGGTCCAGCTGCTTTCCTGGTGTTTACACGTCTAAACGCCCTCCTCACGTCGCGCTCCGTCACAGTGAGTGTCTCCGCCCCTCCGGCCGGGAGCGCAGCGGGCTGTCGGCTTCCCGACTCAAAGCGCGCAAAGAAGATGTTGAGTTCATCAGCCAGAGAAGCGTCGGCACTCACCGGGTGTGTGTGTGGTGCTTTGTAGTCCGTGATGGTGCGTAGTCCTTGCCACAGTCCCCTGGAGTCAGACTGTTGTAGTTGCTGTTCCAGTCTGCGGCCGTAGCGATGTTTTGCCTCTTTCACCGCTCTGCGGACGTTGTATGATGCAACCTTGTAGTCCTCCATGTTCCCAGAGGCGAGGCCGGAGTTGTAGGCAACGGTGCGGGACCTCAGGGCGTCGCGGACAGATTTATCCACCCAAGGCTTCTGGTTGGGAAAAGTCCTGATGGTCCTCCTAAGTGAAGTGTCATCAACAACTTTCCCAATAAATCCCACAACAGTTTCCGTAAACTCCTCGATGTCTCCGCCCGCGCTGCTGCGAAACATGTCCCAGTCGGTTGAATCCAACGCACCCTGCAGAGCGGCCTCTGTTTGATCAGACCACCGTGTCACTTCTCTCACAGCAGGGGGTTGCTGCCTGAGCCGTTGTTTGTATTTCGGCATGAGAAGGACAGAGGTGTGGTCAGACTTCCCAAAAGGCGGAAGAGGCTTTGCTTTGTAGCCTTCTTTGAATGGAGAGTAGCAGTGGTCTAGGGTCCTCTCTCCTCTGGTGGGGCAGTCGATGTGTTGAATCAACTCCGGTATCAGCTTTTTCAAGTTTGCACTGTTAAAGTCCCCGGCTACGATGAGAGCCGCATCACGCTGGTTAGCCTGATAGGTGGAAATCGCCTCATGTAGCTCGGATAGTGCAGTGTTTGTGTCCGCCTGAGGTGGAATATAGACGGTGCTGAAGATGACCGAAGTGAACTCGCGGGGCAGGTAGTGGGGGCGGCATTTCAGGGTTAGGAGCTCCAGGTTAGGTGAACATGATTGTTTCAGAGGGACAACATTCCTACTGTCACACCAGTTGTTATTAATCATTAGGCACACACCTCCTCCTCTTGATTTTCCAGACTCCCTCGTTCTGTCCGTGCGATGAACACTGAAGAACTCCGACGGCTGTACGGCGTGGTCCGGTATGAGGGGGGTCAGCCATGTCTCCGTGAGACAGATGATGTTGCAGTCCCTTATGTCCCTCTGAAACTGTATCCTGGCCCTGAGTTCGTCCAGCTTGTTATCCAGTGACTGGACATTAGCCAACAGGATGCTCGGCAGTGGCGTTTGGTGCGCTCTGCGCCTCAGCCTCTCTCTTACGCCGGCTCTTTTCCCTCGGGGCCTTGTCCGTGACCTGGGTGCTCCGCGCCATCCTTTGTTTGAGCTGGCCCACTGGAAACGCAGTATCTCCTGGGGCCAAGTCGGGTCGGGAGAAAAAGGTGTCAGAATACAGCCAGAGTGCTGTATTCTGATATTAAAAAGAGTCTGTCTGTCATACGTGATATGACACAGAGCAGGCGGAATTATAAAGTCCAGAATTAGAGCTAAACCTAATATATACAAACAAAGCGTAGGAGCAGGTACGACGGCTGCTGACCTCACCGGCGCCATCTTATTATTATTGGATAAGGATGCTTCTCCATGGATCATCGCCTTATCATGATAGAGGGATTTGTGTCCAGTAATGCCAGGGGTTATGTTGTTGGAAGCTTTTGCCCATGGTAGGGTCTCCCAAGACAAATTGTTTGTGCCTGAGGCAATATACCAGGGCTCTTCAACTCCAGGCCTCAAGAGCCCCTGTCCTGCAGGTTTTAGCTGTGTCCCTGATCCAAGATACCTGAATCAAATGGCTGAATTACCTCCTCAGTATGCAGTTAACTTCTCCAGAGTCCTGCTAATGACTTCTAAATTTGACTCAGGTGTGTTGAAGCACAGACACATCTAAAACCTGCAGGATAGGGGCTCTTGAGGCCAGGAGTTGAAGAGCCCTGCAATATACCAAACAAGGAGTCACAAAAACCCAATGACAAAACGATCAAGGGACCAGTTTACCCTGGAGCCACGCATGGGGAAGAAACTCAAGGGAGCACTCCTGGCTGTCGGGCCTGCCGGATCGGATGCAACCTAAAGAGGGAACATGAGTCCTTTTTTTTTTTTTCAGGCTTACCACCTGCAGGAGGAGCTATAGGGGTCAGGTGTAAAATGTGTTGGGTGGCAGTGAAGAGTGGAGAACCTGGTAGTCCAATCCCCTGCTGTGAAAACTAACTTTGGGGCATGGAACGTCACCTCTCTGTTGGGGTAGGAGCCTGAGACAGTGTGTGAGGTTGAGAGATAATGGCTAGATATATGTTTATGTTTTTGGACTTCTGTGCCAACCACAGTTTTACCATAACAAACACTAAGTTTGAGAATAAGGGTATTCGTGACCGCATGTGTAAGGGACAGTTAGCTGTAAGACTAGGACAAAACATGTTTAAATGATCCAAGAATAAAGTGTAGGCTTTTTTAAGCAGAGGTATAAAATTGATGAACCATAGATATGGGAAAGTTGTTGAAGTCAGCTTTAGAAGAAAGGTGACAATCAGTCAGCAGCAGTATGCCTCCATGTTGAGAAAGAGCACTATAGATGCAATGTTTGCTTTTAGAGTGTTGATAGAAAAGTATAGAGAAGCTCAGAAGGAATTGTGCTGTCTCTTTGTGGATCTACAGAAAACATATGATAAGGTTCCAAGAGAAGAACTGCAGTACTACACAAGGAAGTCAGGAGTGGCAGAGAAATATATGAAGGTGGTGCAGGACACTTTCCAAGGTATCTGTTAAGAGTGACAGATGAGTTCAAGGTAGGGGTTGGATTACATCAGATATTGATTATGAGCCCCCTTCTTGTTTGCAATGGTGATGGACAGGCTGACAGATGAGGTCAGACAGGAGTCTACATGCACTGTGATTTTGCAAACGACATTGTGATCTGTGGTGAGAGCAGGGAGCAGATGGAAGAGAGTCTGGAAAGTTGGAGATATCCTATGGACCAAACAGGAATGAAAGTCAGTAAAAGCAAGACAGAATACATGTGTGTGAAATACAGCAAGACAGATGTAACAACCAAGCTACAAGGAGTAGAGGTAGTGAATGTAGAAGTACCTGGGGTCAACCATCCAGAGCAATGAACAATGCACAAGAGGTGAAGATTCTTAAGTATCAGGGGTTTATGACAGAAGGATAGTATCACAAGTAAAAGGGAAGCTTTACAAGATATAATGAGATCTGCTATTTTCTATGGATTGGAGATGGTGGCACTGACAAAAGACAGGGGGTGAGTTAGATGTTGCAGTGCTGAAGATACTCAAATTTTCATTGGGAGTGACCAGAATAGATGGGATTGTAAATGAGTGTATCGGAGGGACAGCTTAGGTTCAACACTTTGGAGATAAAGTTAGAAAGGCAAGATTGGGATGGTCTTAACATGTTCAGAGCAGAGATAATGGCTATATAGAAGAATAGCGGAAGACAGTTCATGGATGTAGTAAAGGACAAAATGCAGAGGATTGGTATGACACAGGAGGATGCTGGGATAGCGTAAGATGGAAGCAGATGATCTGCTGCGGTAACCCCTAAAGGGAGCAGTCGAAGCAGTGAGTTGTAGTGTTAAAAGAAAGAAATAGAAGTTCTTGAAAAGTAGAAAGAATCAAAAGTAAAGTTCATACAATGCAAAAACAAGTAAGAGGAGTCACAGTGTTACAATCATAAAGCACATAAAACTTAATCACTAGTTCAAATAATGATATTAGTCCTGTTTCTAGTCACTGTTAAAACTGTTTTATTACAATCTAGCAAAGATATTTGGAAATCATGAAGACTTCTGTAAATGGGAGGTGTTCACAGCCAATAAAAAATCTGTTCATCATCCCTTGCTTCTATCTATTTAATTCTCCATCACTTCATTCCCCATCTGACTCTCCCCTTGATCACACACAACATTTCAAGACCCCTAAAGATGCAATTTGGCTCCAAATAAAAGTGACAATAATATGTCAAAGCGGATGAGTACAGTAATACCAAGAAATTCAATAATCATGTCAGCATGGATGAAAAATAAGTAGTGATAGCTTTTCAGCAGAGCAAACTCAGTAGTTGCTGAAAACAGGGACTCTGTCTAAAGTCGCCATGGTTACCACTGCTTATTAGAATGAAAAGAAACAGTGAAGGAACAAGAATAATAATAATGATTATTTTTATAGCACCTTTTAAAACACACAAAGTGCTTCACAGTTTGGATAAAACCACACATTAAAGATAAGTGCACATGCCAGAACATACAAGCACACAGTCAAATATACAATCTTGCATTTATTACATATACACATTAGGAGAACAAGAGCTCAAAATAATGGGCAAAATATTAAGGAAACGCTAACCCAAAAATTAGTTTTGATCAGATTCAGCTGACCTGACAGGCTGAGGAAGGCTCTTCCAAAGTTTAGATCACTACAACCTCAAACGTGTGGTCTCCTCTGGTTTTAATATAAAAGCTTAGAAGAGGTAAAAGGCCCAGAGCAGGTGATCAGAGAGGTCCACTGGTGTTATAAGTCACTCTGCTATACAAGCAGGAGCCTGGCAATGTAGGGCTTTATATGTTATTAAGAAAATTTTTAATTAATT
This sequence comes from Archocentrus centrarchus, assembly GCF_007364275.1. Taxonomy (NCBI): domain Eukaryota; kingdom Metazoa; phylum Chordata; class Actinopteri; order Cichliformes; family Cichlidae; genus Archocentrus; species Archocentrus centrarchus. Next base: position 28,598,953 of record NC_044355.1, on the reverse strand, counting down.
CTGAATTTCACAAGAAGCCAGTGAAAAGCAGCAAAAATAGGGATGATGTATGAGCGATGGCTTGTTTTTGTTAGCAATTTAGCTGCTGCAGCTTGGAACAGTTGAAGACAGTCAAGGGAGAACTGAGGACTAAATGAGTTGCAATAATCAAGATGGGAGTATGTACTAGTATGTACTAAAAGTTCCACATTACTGGGTGTCAGTAGAGTTTTGATTTTTGCAAGGTTTCTTGAATGAAAGAAACAAGACTGGATGAGCTTTAAGATGTGAGATGAAAAAAAAATCAAATGGTCAAAAATAAGGTTGTCAGCAGATGATTTGATGTTGATAACGAAGGAGCCGATGCAATAACCCTTTCATTGATGTAATGACCCCTTAGAGAAGTTGTCATGCTGGACTTAAGCACCTCAGTTTTGCCAGGACTGAGATGGAGGAAAATTAAAGACACCCAATTATTAATGGTGGCAAGGTAGAGGAGGCTGTTGAGTGTAGCTGTGTATCATCAGCATACCACGGATAGGAGATGGCTTTGACACTGTTCAGTAGGTGACCCACAGGTAATGTATATAAAGAAAAGAGAAGTTGACCAAGGACTGAGCCCTGAGGAGCTCCATATATGGGGGCGCAGATGAGGACATATAGTTGTTAATATAAATTCTGAACTATCTTTCAGATAAGTATTGTTGAGAACCATTTGAGCAAGATAAGTAAGATCATTTTCAAAACACCTCTGACCAGTCAATTCATGGACACAGGATTTTGGGAGTGGTTTAGTTCCTGTGGGTGGGGCTCATATTGACTGGGATTGGTCTGGAGCATCCAGAGGATGGGCTCTTTGTTGTATTCCGTAGGTGTTCCTTGGAAAGTCATTTGTTTCTAAGTTCTACGGTACAGTCCTTCTGCAGCTGTTGCTACTGGAGAGTGATGTTGCCGTGGTGGGGTGCTCTTGTCTGGCCTGGAGCAACATTTAAGTGGGTGGTGTCAAAGTATCCACATGCACGGTCCCAGTGTTTCCTAACAGAGTATTGCACTGTAGCAAGATAATCAATCTTATTTACTTAGACAGTCTTTGGTTAAAAAAGAAAAGTGCACTGATATCTCTTTCTTTTACATTAGAACAGCTTTGGTCCCATATTTATCAAAATGCTTATGGTTCAGTTTTAGATTGACACTAATAGCGAAGACTGGCATGGTGGTGCAGTGATGTGCCACCTCACAGCAAGAAACATCTGGGTTTGAACCTGTGTACCAGCTGGGGCCTTTCTATAAGAGTTTGTATGTTCTCTTTCGTGGTTTTCTCTGGGTACTAGCTTCCTCTCACATGGATGCCCAAATATGAGCATGTTAGGTTAATTGCTGATTCCTAAAATGGCTGTAGGTGTGAATGTGAGAATGTGTTATTGTATTTAGCCTTACATTTTGACCTATGTCATCTGGTATGGGATCCAGCATTATACTTAAAAATGCTCCAGAGATCGTAACATTTCAATGTTTTTTGTCACTCTTCATTCTCCTGACAACAGAGTTGAAGATTTGGCATTACAAAAACTGGAATTATGCTCTAATTGCAGAATGCATTACAACATCAAGGACAATATACAATGATATGCACAGTCATGGTAATTATACATGAGTTGAAGCAGAGTAATTTCATTCTGTTTTTTGTATTTGCTGTTTGATTGCTCTCATCACCACTTTCATCTTTTTAGGCATAAATTATTGGTGCAAAAAAGTATGTTCCCTGTCTGTGTGGCACTACTTTGTTGTTATTTGTGTTTCAACCTAATTTTGTGTTTGTTTTGGGTAATTTAAGATATTTAATTCACATTGCTATATTTATGCTTTCGTTCTATAAATATGTTCCCTGCAATCAGTCTATTTTTTTAGAGCTCTTTTTTTGAATGCCTAAAATGTTAACATTCTTTTCTTTGAGAGGTGAAAAGATGATCTGCGTGGACTAAATGGGGTGACCTCTATTTTCTTGTATTGACTCAGCAGCTGCTAAATAAATTTTCCAAGCCATCACCACAAGGCTATGAAGCTGATTAAAAGGCGACTTAATTTCCACTGAGGATGGTCAGGATCTTTCTCACTTTTCAAGTTTTCAAAAGAGTTGAAAGAAATGTAAAAGTGTTCATTAGAGTTCCTTTTAATTACAATCATCTTATCAAAACATACAGTCATATGAACCAGAAAGTGTTCACATGTCATGTCCTGGGCCGTTGGCCCAGCGTTTTGTGTTAATAGTTTATTTCCTGAGTTTGTCCTCCCTGTATGTTTGTCATGTTCCCAGTGTTGTGACTTGTCTGCGTGTTCCTTGGTTTATCACTTCCTGTTTTATTTTGCCAATGTGATTTCCTTGTGCTTTGTGTTTAGCTTTGCTTCCCCTGTGTAATTAGTTTCATTTGCCTCACCTGTTGTTCCCTGCTGTTTCCTCTTCCCCTGATTACCCATTGTGTATTTAAGCCCTCAGTTTCCATGTGTTCTTTGTTGCGTCGTTGACGTTGTGTGCCCGTGTGTTCCTGTGCTCCCTGTGTCTGCCCGTCGTCTCCCTTCGTCCCCCTTCCAAGGTTTTTGTATTTGTTTTTCCCTATGTAAATAAATACCCTTTTGAGTGATGTTTACCTCTGGTGTCCTGCGCGGTTGCCCTTCCTCGCCTGTTTCCTCCCCGGCCATGACAGAACGACGCAACCAGACTATGGACCCCGCGGATACCAGGAGCCCCTCCGAGCAAGAGGAAGTGATTTTGGAGCTCATAGATCTTTCCAGGAACATCATTCATGCCACTGATGAACCCCGTCAGATTATTCAGGCAATTTTCTGCTGCAGACTTTTTTCTTCCTCCACTTGGCTCCTCACCCATCCTGACACTGCCTCCCTTGCCCATTCCATAATCATGCTCCGAAAAAACTTACAAGCTAAACTGTATAATATTGGTCGCCCTGTCCAGGGCAAGGACACAACCTTTTTCCTCCAAGCCATCACTAATTCACCTCTCCTGCAGCCGGTCATCTCACCTCCGTCGTCTCCTCTGCACCACTGCAGCTCAGCACCACAGGCGCTGCCTCGCTTTCCGGATCCGCCGTCATCCCTTCAACTCACCTCTCCCACCTCATCATTTTCATCCTTTCACCCACAGCCCACCGCCTCCCCAGACCTCTCTTGGCTGCCAGATGATGTGGAGATTATTGATTCACCTCTGCTGGTGGACATCCTGGATGCTGAGAATCGTGCTTCCCACTCCAACAGAACGCGAATGAAGCAGCGCTCCCGGCGTCGCCGTGCTCCTCTCCAGCCACTCTCGCCTCAGTCAGCTGTAGCGCCTGCTCAGTCGCAGTCTTCCCAGTCAGCTGTAGCTCCAGCTCCCCCTCAGTCGCAGTGTTCCAAGTCAGCTGTAGCTCCAGCTCCCCCTCAGTCGCAGTGTTCCAAGTCAGCTGTAGCTCCAGCTCCCCCTCAGTCGCAGTGTTCCAAGTCAGCTGTAGCTCCAGCTTCCCCTCAGTCGCAGTGTTCCAAGTCAGCTGTAGCTCCAGCTCCCCCTCAGTCGCAGTGTTCCATGTCAGCTGTAGCTCCAGCTCCCCCTCAGTCGCAGTGTTCCATGTCAGCTGTAGCTCTAGCTCCCCCTCAGTCGCAGTGTTCCATGTCAGCTGTAGCTCCAGCTCCCCCTCAGTCGCAGTGTTCCATGTCAGCTGTAGCTCCAGCTCCTCCTCAGTCGCAGTGTTCCATGTCAGCTGTAGCTCCAGCTCCCCCTCAGTCGCAGTGTTCCATGTCAGCTGTAGCTCCAGCTCCTCCTCAGTCGCAGTCCCAGACCCCTCAGTTAGCTCCAGCTCCCTCTGTTCACCCTGCTCCAGCTCCCTTAGCTCCAGCTTCCCCTGCACCTGTACCTGTTCGGCGGGTGGGGGCAGCCACGGACGGGCTGACCTCGGCACTCGCACCTGTTCCGCGGGTGGGGGCAGCCACGGACGGGCTGACCTCGGCACTCGCACCTGTTCCGCGGGTGGGGGCAGCCACGGACGGGCTGACCGCGGCACTCGCACCTGTTCCGCGGGTGGGGGCAGCCACGGACGGGCTGACCTCGGCACTCGCACCTGTTCCGCGGGTGGGGGCAGCCAGGTCCAAGCCTTCGCGTCGGTTTTCTGTGTTAGCTGCAGCAGCAGGGTCTCAGTCAGCTCTAGCTCCAGTCGCTCTCCCTCGCCTTCAGTCAGCTCCAGTAACTCTTCCTCGGTCCCCAGTGTCAGCTGTTTCAGTGCCCTCTCAGTCAGTTCCCTCAGCCCCTGTCTTAGATCCTTCGGTTTTGGTCCCAGTTCCCTCAGCTCCTGCTCCTTCTGTAGCTCCAGTAGTGTCAGCTCCCTCTCAGGCCCCAGTGTCAGCTAGCTCTCAGCCTGCTCCCACGCAGCCAGCCCTCCCTAGCTCTCGGTCTGTTTCCACGCAGCCAGATCTCCCTAGCTCTCGGTCTGTTTCCACGCAGCCAGATCTCCCTAGCTCTCCGCCTGCTCCCACGCAGCCAGCCCTCCCTAGCTCTCGGTCTGTTTCCACGCAGCCAGATCTCCCTAGCTCTCGGTCTGTTTCCACGCAGCCAGATCTCCCTAGCTCTCGGCCTGCTCCCACGCAGCCAGCCCTCCCTAGCTCTCGGTCTGCTCCCACGCAGCCAGATCTCCCTAGCTCTCGGCCTGCTTCCACGCAGCCAGATCTCCCTAGCTCTCGGTCTGTTTCCACGCAGCCAGATCTCCCTAGCTCTCCGTCTGCTTCCACGCAGCCAGATCTCCCTAGCTCTCGGTCTGTTTCCACGCAGCCAGATCTCCCTAGCTCTCGGTCTGTTTCCACGCAGACAGCTCTCCCTGGCTCTCGGTCTGCTTCCACGCAGCCAGATCTCCCTGGCTCTCGGTCTGCTTCCACGCAGCCAGATCTCCCTGGCTCTCGGTCTGCTTCCACGCAGCCAGATCTCCCTGGCTCTCGGTCTGCTTCCACGCAGTCTGCTCTCTCTGGCTCGCAGTCTGCTTCCTCGCAGTCTGCTCTCTCTAGCTCACAGCCCGCTCTCTCTGGCTCCCGGCCTGCTTCCACGCAGCCAGTCGTCTCCCGGCCTGCTTCCACGCAGCCAGTCGTCTCCCGGCCTGCTTCCACGCAGCCGTCGTTTGACACACCCAAACTGTCCCCTGAGCAGCCCCTGCTGCCCAGGATGACGACCACCCAGCCGGCACTCCGGTCCTCTACAGCATCTTGGCCTTCAGCAGTGCTGCTGCCCGCTCTCCCTCGTCCTCAGTCAGCTTCCGCTCTAGCCTCCGCTCAGTCCGAGCCGTTGGGGGTCTCCGCTCAGTCCGAGCGCTCCGAGCCAGAGGGTCCCGCTCAGTCCGAGCGCTCCGAGCCAGAGGGCCCCGCTCAGTCCGAGCCGGTGGGGGTCTCCGCTCAGTCCGAGCGCTCCGAGCCAGAGGGCCCCGCTCAGTCCGAGCCGGTGGGGGTCTCCGCTCAGTCCGAGCGCTCCGCACCAGAGGGCCCCGCTCAGTCCGAGCCGGTGGGGGTCTCCGCTCAGTCCGAGCGCTCCGCGCCAGAGGGCCCCGCTCAGTCCGAGCGCTCCGCGCCGCCTGAGGGTTCCCCACCAGAGCCCGGGGTCGCCCGTCTCCGCCGCCGCATGCCCCGCGGTCGGCCTCTAGTGTCTGCTCCTCCACGTCGCCGCCGCTGGGAGCGCAGTCGGCCCCCAGTCCTGTCTCCTCCACGTCGCCGCCGCTGGGAGCGCGGTCGGCCTCCAGTGTCTCCTCCACATCGCCGCCGCTGGGAGCGCGGTCGGCCTCCAGTGTCTCCTCCACGTCGTCGCCGCCGCCGCAGGGAGCGCGGCCGGCCTCCAGTGTCTCCTCCACGTCATCGACGCCGCCGCTGGGAGCGCGGCCGGCCTCCAGTGTCTCCTCCACGTCGTCGCCGCCGCCGCTGGAAGCGCGGTTGGCCTCCCTCATCCAGACTCTGCTTTGTGGCCCCTTGGCCTGTGCGGCCCCCTGAACTGTATTTTTTGTTCTGGATTTCCCATGGACTCCCCTGAACTGTGGACTGTTTTTCCCCTGCCGTTTGCTGTTTTGTTTTTGTCTTGGCTCCTGTTCTGTTCATTGTTTCTGACCCTTGGTGTGGACATTGGGGCTCTCCGGCCTTGTGCCGTCGCTTTTTGTTTCATCCTGTTTTTTGTTTTTTTTTTTTTTTCCTTCTCATCCCTGTGTTTTGTTCTTGTTTTTGGACTGTTGTTCATCCTTGTGCCGTTGCTTTTGTTTGTTCTGTTCCTTTTGATTGTTGCTTCCTTGCCCTCGTGTTCTAGATCTTGCCCCTGCGCTTCCCCAGTGTTTTTGTTTTGTCCCCTGTGTGTTGGTTTCATTCCTGGGCCTTCTTCCTGTTTGCTCCCTGCCTGGTTTTTTGTTTTGGTTTCGGGCCCTCCTTCCTGGTCCCCCGCCTCCTGCCCTTGTCTGGTTTTGTTTCTGGTTTTGGCCGTCGGGAGCCGGCCTTTGAGGGGGGGGTACTGTCATGTCCTGGGCCGTTGGCCCAGCGTTTTGTGTTAATAGTTTATTTCCTGAGTTTGTCCTCCCTGTATGTTTGTCATGTTCCCAGTGTTGTGACTTGTCTGCGTGTTCCTTGGTTTATCACTTCCTGTTTTATTTTGCCAATGTGATTTCCTTGTGCTTTGTGTTCAGCTTTGCTTCCCCTGTGTAATTAGTTTCATTTGCCTCACCTGTTGTTCCCTGCTGTTTCCTCTTCCCCTGATTACCCATTGTGTATTTAAGCCCTCAGTTTCCATGTGTTCTTTGTTGCGTCGTTGACGTTGTGTGCCCGTGTGTTCCTGTGCTCCCTGTGTCTGCCCGTCGTCTCCCTTCGTCCCCCTTCCAAGGTTTTTGTATTTGTTTTTCCCTATGTAAATAAATACCCTTTTAAGTGATGTTTACCTCTGGTGTCCTGCGCGGTTGCCCTTCCTCGCCTGTTTCCTCCCCGGCCATGACATCACAGTCCTGTGAAAATCTAAGTACACCCTCACTGCCGTAGGAATTAAGAGCGTAGGTAACCACCACATCCTGATAGTCAAATGTCTTTGATTAATTGATCATCTGCAAGTGTGACCACCTCTATAAAAGGAGACATTTTGGCCCTTTGCTGGTCTGGAGCATTCAGGTCTTTGTTAACACAATGCGAGCAATGTGCTAGGACATTATTCTGTGAGCGAATGTCCTACAGCATTCACCCCAAATTCAGACTGTCCTAAGTTCAGACTGTACAATGCTTAGAGCACTGGGAAAAACCCCTAGAGCTACAGCTCAAATCAAGGTCCAGATGTCAAACTAACTTAAATGCTGTGGTGGGACCTTATGTGAGCTGTGTGTCAAGACATACCTGCAAACCTCCAAGAAATTAAACAGTGTTGTCAAAAAAGTGGGCCAAAAGTCCTCGATATTGATGCAAGAGACTGATAAAGTCATGCAAAAAAAAATTACTTTAAGTTACTGCTTCTAAAGGGGGTTCTACAACCTAGTACTATTTACTTTATTGTATACTATTTTCCACTGGACTGTATGCAGTCCTATGAAAACTTCCTTTATCTGTACGTCTACTAACCAGTAGTGAGTGATGAGATCCTGGGACATTTTTTGCCCATGGTTTCATCTGTCAAGCTACACACATGATGACATCTACACAAGGCCTGAAAAGAGACTGGAAAAATTGAAACTTGTAAATTCTTCCTTATAACAATTAGTTATGGAGAGTGATGTTATGGAATCTTATTCTTCTCCTATTCTAATTTCCAGTTTTCCTCCGAGAGCAGCAATTATGTTAGCTAGGTGAGACAGCCTGACATGCTGAATCATACTGTTTTGACATCAGTTGTCAAAAAGGTTACAGTCAGAACTCAAATATAACTATGGTTTCATTTTTTTTAGCACACTGAAATTTAAAATGAGCCACATTTTACATACATGCTATACCTTTTGTGTATTTCATTCTTTTCTTTACATTTTTGAACTTAAAATTGCAGCTGCTGGGTTTGCACTTGAATGACAGCCTGATTTCCTGCCGTAATGACTGGAAACTGGATGTGATGAGCAAAGGGTGGATCTGACTGAGAAACTGAGGGGTACTACTCATATGGTAGCAGCTTGTCAGTCACAGTGTACACCAACTCTAAGTTCACATGCTTTCTTTACTCCTGAATATGTTATTACTGATGCTTAGTGCTCTTTCTACCTTGGGCTGTATTACCAGGATAATCCAAAAGCCCTAAAATGGTACGTTTCCATTTCAGTGTTTCATTACAGAGCGAAGTATCCAGAAGTCCCTAATCTAAAGTTAAACTTCCTTGTGATTCCCGGCAGACTAATTAAAGTTAATCAGTTAATTAAATCCCTGCAGCCATCTGAAGGCAGCAGGACAGATATGTGATAAATTTGTAGCCTGGAAGTTAAAGTGCCCTACTACGACTAAGAGCTTTCATGCATCGTGATCCGCTATGTTTATAATAAATCATGTGCAATGGCCATCAAGCTGCTGCAAGAGAGCCTTGCACATTTCTGCACAAGGTTCTCAGTAAAGACTTATTTTGCCAATGTATGAATATGTTACATGGACTCTTTTGTGGAAGCTTCCTGATGTTGCCAGCTTCCCATCCAATATCAGGTGGAAGGTGATAGCTTGAAATTTGACACCAGTAACAGAGTGCAGCACCACTATTTAATCCACAGGCAGTTTGTTTTAATGTTTGCCAGATATGTCACTCAGACGAGCACATGCAGCAATATCAGTTAGCTAACATGCCATTAAAACATTTAACAGTGAACACAGCTAATGAGCCAAATTGATCTGGTTTCTGAAAGCCAAGCTGTTTGTGTCATGGCATCTTTTCCAGAGCCGTTAGGTGATCAGCGCATCTGTGATCCACCAATTTTAAATGTCAGTCCTTTGCTAATCAGCGGGAGTACTTCTTAGCCTGTGACAATAGTTGTACAATGAGGGTTTATTTGTGTTCTAGAAATAGCTTTGTCAAGTCTGCCAAATAGGAATGCTCAGCGTGAATAAAGCTTACAGTAGAAAAAGATTTGACCGATCTCACGGAGAAAGTTTTTTACCTGACAACCGATGCCTGTCTACATTTTGAAGAGTTTGTTGGTTAATGATAAGTCATAAATCCCTTTTTACTCACAGCTGTCATACAGTGTAAGTCTGACAAACATTAATTTAAGAAGCAAAGTTAGTTAAGAGTAATGTTAACTGAGGCCCTACTTGTGTTTGGACATGAATGTTAGCAATTCACTAATTCATGTAACCCGAATTCATGTACTTCTTTGTAATTTGCATTTGTGTGTTAACATTAACTATAAAGTTTGGCAGTGATAGAGAGGAATATGTAAAGAAAGGTCTCAGGTGGGAATTCAGCAGTTTTTGAGCAAAAGAGTGAGTCTGTCAGCTGAAAATGAGCAGGGTGAGAGGAGGGAGAGAGCAGCAGGACACAGTAGACCAGAGACTGGTCAAGAGCATGGCACCTCCAGTCCCTTTTCATCAGGTCAGAAATCATTTAGGGAGAGCAACAACAGTTAATGCTGTAATCTATGAAATGTCTGATATTGTTATTTAGTGAAATGGCACATAAGTTCACTGAATTCTCATGGTGATAAGATTTACCATAACTGTAATGTAAGTGCTTCAATTTTTATTGGTCCGTATATCACCACATCTACCACAAATACCTGGCCCCTCTATGAATACTGTGGTCCCTTGATGGCCCCTTACTCAGAAAAATCCTAGATCCGCCACTGCCACCTTTATTTTATGTTTCCGTAACACAGTCATTTCCCAACCTTTAGGATAAATAAAGCATTTCTTTTACTTATCTCATCTTATAAAAAACACCTGGTCAAGAAACACAAGTTAATGCACCATCTTCAGCTTAAATCAGCTGAATAAATTGTAAATTCTGTTGAATTCAGCAGCTGTGGCACCACCCTTGGTTAGCAATGGCAGTGAAAAAGTGCTTAGAATTTCTTATTTCTCAGAAACAGCTGAAGCATTTAAAACTGGTGGCAACAACAGAAACCTAACAGGTGAAAGGATTCCTGTGTTTCTATGTCTGGTAACACGAGGAATCTTGATTCACGGAAAAAGTGAGGAAAAGCCACCTTCCCACTTTGAAATGAAGATTTCCACTGGTTGAATGCTGCAGCCAAATACCTGCACATCTCATTACAGACCCAGTGTTTTATTATGGTTGTCACAAATGCAGGATTGTATTTAGATGTTTAGTAATGGTTGGAAAATGGTACCAAAATCAAAGTTCTTTGGGAGCAGCGTAGAAATAAAGAACAAAGTTTGTGCGGTTTCCTGGCCCTTTGACCTCAGTTCTTTTTCAGCCTGTTTGAGATTTAATTTTATTGAAAGGGAAATTAAATTATTTCAGCCTTGTGCACTAGAGTGGAAAAAAATAAGACAATTCAGCTGAATAAAAGCCACTGGTTGAGTGTTACAAGCATCAGCAACCACCAATAAAAAGCCTCTGGCTCACAATTGTTTGCTTATTATGAATCTAATAGGCTGCACACAAAGTTCAGAACTCACTCTCTTATTTGAATGTCATTCTTGTTTATTTACATCATAAACCACTTGGGCTGACATTCTCATCTCCTCTCTTCTCACTGGTCCTAACTGTCTTCATGCAACAGACTATACCGACATGATGCACTTCATCATAGTGTGAATATGCAGTGTCTAAATCCCAGCCATGTATGCTAATATTTATCACACACACACACACACACACACACATACACAGCTACATCCACAGAGAGAAACACACTTCTCTGCAGCGCCACACTCCAGGAACAATCTGCTCTAATGATTTCCGATGTGATTGGATTTCTCTTCATGGCCAGTGGCCTGTGTGTCCAATTCTGCCTGCTGCTGATTTGGTTTCCAGTGAAGACCCAGTAACAATGTGCAGGCTGTGCAGCACTGTGGGTGGCAAATCCTCAGCACTGACCTTCCAACCTAATCTGCATCGCTTCCCTATTCCTTTGCTCTCTTTGGCATCAGGCTCCACCTTCCTTGACATTTACCTTTCTTTTTGCATCTTATCTTTCCCACTGTGTCTGATATTTCAATTACTTCTGTGTTTCCTCTCCTATCTTTCATTTTCACTGATTTTCAACTTTGCATCATATCATTCCTTTTGAAATGCGGTGCTTCTGGATTCAACTACGATCCAGGCACTGCTCTAAATTTTAATTTGAAAGTACGGGTTCTGTCATTTTTTGATCATGAATATGTCCACCAAGTCAACAGCAGCCTGCCTTGGGTCGGGGTAAATGTTCAAAAACTAGTCGACATTACATTCAAAATGAATTCTTTCACCCAGATGTCCTGCTGCCAGACATCCCAGGATATTTGGAGGGTCATTTGTTCATATTCTTTGTGTTCTTATATCACAGAGGAGACCTACACAGTATTTAACAGGTAACTGTAACGTTTAGTCTGTGTATGCATATTTAGATGAACTTTCCATCGTGATCTGCTTTTCACATCTCCAAAGTAATGAAATCAAAGTGTGTTTCTCATTATGCCTTCAGTGTGAATAAATCTGGAGTGCACCAGCCTAATTGATGAGGTGTTTAATGTTATTACCACTGTCTCATTCTTTGTAGTGTTTGCAGTATCAAGCCTTGTGTCTTTCTTTTTTTGTCTTTTTTTTTTTTGCTGTGAAAGGGTCTGTGTGATGTTTCGTTGCTCTGCAGTTGTAAGGAGGTAATATGTGTCATTTGTTGTGCATTACAAGGACAGTAAATGATTTGACCACTGTACAAAGCAAGGCAGAATTACAGCCACTATATCGCCACATAATCTTGACAATAATGCGAGTCTTGGAGAGGTTATGTCTACCTCGGGGCCTCGCTTCCGTCAGTGAGTGTGATATTTTCATGAAAATCATATTGTTGCATATTTTACTTATTTGTTTTATTTTTTTATTACTGTAGTTGAGCCGTGCCATGACCACAAGGCATGCCTGAAAATGAGAACCTCTATATGAGCCGTGAAACAAGGCCTCACATCTCCACGAGAATAAATTGTTCAATAAGACCAACAGAAACAAACTCCAATCTTATTTTATTTTTCAAATCTAGTTTGGTAGAAAATTGTGCTTTGGTGCGTGAATATGTAGTGTACAATTTTATATTTAATTAAGCTTGTGGGTGTCTCCATGGCATGCATGGGTGCAGGTGCCCAACTGCAGAATAAAGTGAGACCCAGTTTCATTTACTTACATGTATTTCATTTTACAACAGATGGACTTTTACCTGTAGCGTTATTATGTTGCAATGGCCTCATTCACATACAATTGACGTCCACTTGGCAGTACAAACAAGAAGCTGCTCAGCTGTGGAAAACAGGTGAGAATCATGAAAAGGACTCACAGTGACTGAAATCAAATCAGAAGGCAAACATGTTTATGCCAAACGTCTCCATTCCTGCCCATCCAGACTAAAACTGTGTCAACCACATTTTCAAAAATCTGAAATTTGCGCATCATAAATGGTGAAGAAGTGTAAATGAGAGTAAATGTATCAAAATGTCTGAGCTTTTAAAAAAAAAATGTATGCGTGTGGATGTAGCATTTATTAGTGAATATTTCTTAATCAGAACAGGTAACAAATGCTACTTAAGCTTTTATAACCAATTGACTGATAATGTTTCACAAGTCGACCTAAATGATATCGATCATTTGTCCCTAGTTTTTCAAAAGACCAGTGGAAGCATTCCTGAAACAGCACATAGAAACATTTTAACTTTCAAAGAACAACTTAGGTTATGTTAGGAGGCAGGAAGGCTGAAAAGGACAGAGTCTTCTATTGAGTCTTGTTTAGGACCAATTTTAAGTTTTGCTTTCACTTGCTTTTGATTTCATTGTTTGATTAGGTTTAGGTGCCTAAAATATTTGGTTACATTTACACACCAAAATTAGCTGGTAAATGTTGGGCACAAAAACTACTTGGCCATAACTACCTATGAGGTCACCCACGTCTGCAGCCATAGACAGTATAAAAGATGAATATAGACACTGTGATGTCCCCTGCTGGGTTCTGAAGTCATGTTTTGAAACCCCAAGATGAACGCTTTTATCCTCAGGTCTGACTGTGAAACAACACACTCATTAAAACTTGCTAACGACTTGTCAATCACAAGTCATTAGCCAGTTTCACACCACAGATAATCCTCTATTTTGAAACAGAATATGACAAAGATTTACAAAACTGGCTCATTTTTCTTATTCAGTATGACCCAAAATGAATGACTGGGTCCTTAAACTAAGTACAGGAGACGAGACAGAGGGCAGGTTTGATGCACATATGGATTGGCTTCATTTTTCTGACCTGGAAGCTACTTCTGTGTTTTATACTGTCTATGTCTAAATCTTTGTATTTATTTATTTATTTACTTTTTCAAAATAAGACAGTAAAAACTGGCATCAATATATGACAGTCTTTTACTTTGAAAAAAACTCTATGGAAGTTATAATTCCTCTGACTGGTTTGTGTTGAGGGTTGGGTTAGGTTAGGAATGATGACTGGGTGGTTTAAGCAGGAGGAGTGAATCAGTGGCACAGCAGGGCCAGAGCCATTAAGACAGTAACTTCTAATTTGTTTAATTTCCAGTGAAGGAGTAATTCTGTATTTTGTCATTTAGTGTTATTTTGTTGTATTATACACGTCACACTCTTTTCCATGTTTCTGTATATAAAGTCCTTTACAGTTTCTGGTTTTGATCATATTGTAACTCTATGACCTGAAATAGGATACAGTAAGAGAAAACAAAATCCTGGACCTCATAGAGCTCTGCCCCTCCGTTCTTTTTACGGTATAAAGGTATTTGGGAAACACTGGTAGGAGCTTTTCAAAGCTATGAAACCACTTATGCTTTAATTTTTTTTTTAACTATTGAGTACAAAGTAAATTTTCAAGTCAAATCAGTTTTATTTATACAGCGCCAATCACAACAATCACCTTTAAACCTACATGATCACCACGGGTTCTAAAAATATTTAAGTTATATAGGATTCCTCAATATGAGTTTACAGCCATTAAAGAGTTAAGCCCAGGAGTAATTCTGGAGGCTTCAGGAGTTGAGGAGGCTGAAGTTTTCAAATTGGATTTATGACCATAAAACTGCATCTCAGGCTCTTGAAATGCCAGAAATGTGTCTGATAGTGAGGAGTACTGGGTAAAAGTTGAGATGTTTAGCATGGAAACCAGGGAAGGGAGACAGATAGGAAAAAAGTTAAGTCATGTTCCTTTCTTTCTTTCTTGCCCATCCTCCTCCCCACACACACTGTTTTTGGTTCAAGTCTATATCCCATTTTGATTGTAAAACCCATGACGTCCAGACCCTTTGTTGCTACAAATTGTTATGCACCACTAAATCAGACATAATTCAGGAATAACTGACATGCAGAACGAGGATGCACAAAGTAGCAGGAGATGGTTGGAGTGATGGAGAGTTTGCAGAAATTAGAGCCAGGAGGAAGAGCGTCGTGGTCTGTTGGGACTTTGTCCTTAGTTCCTGCTACTTATGTAATCTGGTTTCCATTAGCAGTGAATTGTTTTTATTTGATTCCTTGTATTTCAGTTTTGCTGCATCGTCATCTTGTTAAGTCTCTGAGTTATAGAAAAAATCTTTGTCTTACAAGTCATGCATAACAGAAGCAGGTACTACCCTTGTTATTACATGTATTTAAGCTCTAGTGCCAATTTAATTAATAAATCTTTAATTCACAATTTAATACACGGCATTTAGAAATTACTAAATCCAAGCCTAGCAACTGCCAACTTTCAAATGACCAAACCAAGTGCTTTTGGGGGTGGGGGGGCAGAGTATTGGATACTGTAACTTGTTGTAAACGTCACCCAGCTGCATACAACAGCAAAGGGTGAATTCTCTTAAGAATATGAATGCTATTGTTGGCAGTGTACACTTGTTTTAATTAAGCCTGGATAAACTCAAGGAATATTCATGATAAATTTTAAGACCTGAGGCCCTAGCAGATGGCTCTTCTCTTGGAGATAATGAAGGCAACAACACCGGTTTCTTCTGAAACTGCTCCAGAATTACAGGTGCTAAATGTGAATGGCTTCACTAGTAATCCAGTGTCAGCAATCTTTTAGAAATGTCTTCTCTCCACCAGGGAGCGCAGTGATAATGGAAGTGCATTCATTTACATTTAATTTATATTTATGCATAACAGAATCATAATGTTGAAGCTTTCTGTAAATCACTGATATGCTTACAGCAAATAAAGTTTAGGTTTTGCACACTGAACAAGCAAGACAGAAGACAGAAAGTGATGCTTGCATTCAATGGTTATTGGTGACCAATGTTTCTGGACATAAAAGCATAAAATGATTATTTAACTGCACTGCAAATGTTTTTATACAAAAAGTAAAATATTTAAATGTGAATTGATTATTGCTGGGTCAGAGAAGGGTGCATTTTAGATGTGATACAAAAGGGCAAGTCAGACAGAGAGCACTGAGATTGTGCAACAATATTGTATATGAATGTGAATGTGAGTGTGAGTGTGTATGTGAGTCTGCTCTAAAGAAATATGCCAGAAATACATGGGGCTCTGTTCTAAACATTTAGGGTGAGGACTCAGTGAAAAGCTGCTGCAGGAGAGGGAAAGCTTTGGCCCTGTGCTTACGGCTGTGGGGAATCGTCCCACTGACACGCTGACTTTCCAAATGAATAACCGTCATAGCAGAAATGATCACAGTCAGTCAGTTACTTTCGGCATTACTCGATGCACTACGTTGTCTGCCACTGATCTTAGTACCTCACCTTTGTGTGATTCATTTTATTATTCTACTCCAAAAATGTAGCACTGTGAAAGGGACACTCCGAATGCAACAACTACATGTCCCACAAAAAAAGAGTCCAACAGAATACTGCAGTAGCTGTTTATTTATTCATTTATAGGTGCAAAAACAGCACGTGCTGACAGGTAGGAAAGAATCAACATGTCATTAGCATTCAACCCAGTTAGTCTGGCTGATTTGTAGTGATTTTGGAGTGCAAAATGTCTGCTTGTACACACAAGTTGGGGCCTGTTGGTTTTTCAATGACTCTGTCATTACTACATAATTTCCATTTTCCTATTTTATCAAACCTCAGAGTTCCTGTTTATTTAAATGATTTAACTCTAACCTTAAACCTAAACCTTTCAGGACTAAAGACTGAACAACCTAAAGACATAACCCATCTTTTCCACCATCACTATCTCTGCCTTTCAGACTGTCTTATCTACATGCTACCCTTTCAGCACTGCTCGTGTCTAGACTTTTGTAGAATTCTATTCTAACTACTGTCATACCCTCACAGAACTGCACAATTATGCTTAGTTTTAATAAGATTAATTCTCTAAAGCTTATCCTGTAGCCTTATTGTAAATGTTTTATTCACCCTACCTTGACTTCTCTGCACTGAAATAAAGCGATTCAGTAATGATGAACTGACTTCATTTGCAATAAGCACAACTGTGCTACACAGACACATCCAAAGATAAAGTTGGAGACACACATTCAGGATCTCCCTCTCCACTCGAATACTGGGCAAGAGTGGCAGGAATTTTAGATATTTTTGAGTTACTGTGCAGTTAAAACAAATGAAGAGGAAGCATAACCAGCTATTTCCTTAAAACCTTCACCTAAGAATATTTCCTGAATATTACCTCTGTACTATCAGCTGTAAAGTGCTGATAGTGCTGATTGTAGCTGCATCTGCTACTTTTGGCATAATATAGCAACTGATGCAGGTATGGTGTCCATGACCGCATAAACAATGGGAAAGATGCAGCTGTATATAAAAACAAACCAACCATATCTTGGATGGAGGTATTTTGAATTAGCTGACTCAAGAAAAGGATACCCATTACAATTGCTATATGCTTCAACTTGGCATGAGCATGGACTGTTACTGTTTATTAGTGAATGCACTTTCTGGTGTGCTGGTCTGCCCTTTGTGTTTTATGTTTATTGTAATTATAATTTGTCCAAAAGCCTAAAACTGGATGTCATGTTACAGAACTGCCTGTAAAACATACTTCAGCTGGATCCATATCCAGTTAGAAACAACTGAACAGGAAAAATACTGAAATATTAAATATTCAAAGATATTGAGTAATGCAGGGGGCCGTGATCATTACCAGCTGCAAATATTAAAAACAAAAGTCCTCAATGCAGAAAATTGCCCACTGTGATGGTATGCTAAAACTCATCATGAGATATTTTTTGCTCATTGATTACTTTAAATGTGGTGTTTTACTATTGTTGTTTGATGTGGAAATTATTTGAACTATTTTGTGAATTAAATAATTTTGGGTGTTTGTAAAACATTTAAACAATAACTAGAAATTCTGTCAGAAGTGCTCTAAACAATTATCAAAAGGATTTTTTTTTTTTGTCACCATTGCCTGATACAGATATTTCCATTATCCAGAAACCATTTTGGCTGTATTTGTATGAACAGTTGGGTAGTGCAAATTATAACACAACATCAGTGATGTAAAAATGGGTTGATATGGTGGAGAAGAAATAGAAAGCAGTGTAAAGAACATATGTATTAAAAGCTGACTTGCAGGTTGTTGTCAAGCCTCATCACATTGGGTGCACACGCAGTATTTCCCTTAAAAGCAGGTACTGTCTTGTACAGAAATATAGATAAATTATTTTGCAGTGACAAAGTTGACAGATTTGGCAGATGAACTGAACATACCATTGATTGGTGTTGATGTATGATATATGACTGGCAGAGAAGTTTGCTGAATGTTCACAGTGAAATGAGTGACATTGCATCAAAAAAATTTCCCCTGCTTACATAAAATCTAATTTTGTGAGGTGCAAAATGGTGGAGATCAGTCTACAATCAATGAAACTTTAATTACAGAAAAATGTCTCATGAAGGCAGCACTTGTACAAAGATTACAACCATAAAAGGGCAAATCATAAGGTAAGTGACATTACGGGAGTTAACATCGCTTCTCAGGTGAGGGCAGGGTTTGGGGTTTGGCTAACTTTCCTTTTTAAATTACTCTTGCCTTCATCGTCACCTTCATTGTGACGATGGTGACCACCATGCCAGACCATTCTCACTGTCGTTTTACCAAAGCCATGGCTTATCTCAGTTACAATTCAATTCATTTTTTTTATGTATGTAGTGCCAAATCACAACAAAAAGTCATCTCAAGGCCCTTTACTGTACATTGTAAAGTAAAAACCATACAACAATTACAGAGAAAACCCAACAGTCAAAACGACCCCCTATGAGCAAGCACTTGGCAGCAGTGGGAAGAAACCTCCAGCAGAACCAGGCTCAGGGAGGGGCAGTCATCTGTTGAGACTGGTTTGGGGTGAGGGAAGGGAGACGGGACAAAACATAAGCTGTGGAAGAGAGACAGAGATTAATAATATGTGGTGTATAAAAACATAGAGAGTGAAAAGTTACACACACGGTGTTCTTTTTGGTAAAAATAGTAAATATATGCATGTTATAAGGTGTACAACAAAAAGGTATTGAGATCGCTAATCTCGCTGAATGACCCTCCATACAGTTTTGGCCAAATATGGATAAGATAAAATAAGAAATACTATCTGGGCAATCATTTTACTCTGACAGCTGTAGCCGTAGTAGTAATAGTAGTAGTACAAATAATATTATTATTCAAAAACAAAGCATTATTGGGACGATATTATCAGTATCATCGCGCATGGTAGGGCAGACCTTGCTTGATTCGCTTTAAGTGACACCTCAACATAGTAGTGCAGCGGCTCCTTGGCATGACAGCATTCAGTCAGAAGAAATCCTAGAAAGTAGAAGTAACTTTAAAAAGATTATACTGTAGAGTTTTGGATAGGGAAAATGAAGGCAAGATAAAGTTGTCACATGGGAAAAGTAAGTGGTGTGCCAGATAAGTGACAGGATGTGGACCTGTTGACAACACACTGGGGATCAAGGAGGAGAAATGATAGAAAATATAAGGAAGAGTGACAGCAGGGAGTGAGAGGAGGATAATGGTGACTGCACAGTTGAGAATCCTCCCACTCGACAGTGGAACCCCACTGAATACATCAGATGGAAAGCAGGAAGAGTAAGAAAACTGACTGACATTTTGTTTTCCTTTGTAGTAATCACAAGGACTGCATTTATCCTTACTGCATTGTAATATTTCATTGTGTTGAAAAATTAAAGACGTAATCAGATAAATTGCTCAAGACATCTGTGTTTTATTGTTTCTACAATAAAAGAACCTTGGCATGATCTAACAATAGCAAATATTGGCAGTGATGAGTAGCAGTATTGCACTCAAAGTTGAGATTGTGCAAAACTGATGCACAGTTATGACACATCAATTTAAATGAGGACTTTTCCATCATACACCAAAATCAATGTTGAGAATCTTGCCAGGGGAAGCAAGATGCATAAACTTTATGAAATACCTTTATGAACCTTGATGAAGTAGCAAAGGAGTGTAGTCGTACGTAGTTGACAGTTGTTTCGTGAGCCAACCCCGCTAACACATTATCAGTCAGGAACCAACTAGTATGAGCAGTTACAAAAGCAAGAAGTGCTTCTATTCTTCTCTGGTCAAATATGTTTTGCAAAGAAAAAAAAAAAAAAAACATTGTAAACTGTAAGGCTACTGCCAAAAATTCAAAAATATGAACAAGTTTTCTCTTAATGCAGCCTGGCCCTCCTTGTCACATGTTTGATGTAAATGAACTCTCTAGCCCTCCGTGCACTCACTTTCTTAACCCCTTGTCCAACAATCCCAGCTGTGGTAGGGCAAGAGGCGAGGTACTTTGGCTCTCCACTTCATGTGCATGGCTATGGATCTGTATCTTAATGCCTTCTTCTGTGGACTGCTTTTAAGGAGTGAGGAAAATGATGAGTATAATAAACACAAGCCCCAATGATGTTCCCTCTTTCACGTTTGTTATTCCAACAAGTATCTGTAACTCTCTGGATGTTGTCCTTTATGGTAGAATAATAAGTCATACTTGAAGAGCAGGAGATGACAGAAAGCAGCTCACGGGTACTTCAGTATTTGACACCGATGCTTGATTTGTCATTTCACTTACTGTGATGCATCGGGGAAGGAAGAGCGATAGGAGAGCGGGTTAATCATGTGTCGGCTTTCTTTCTGCCTCTCCATCACTGTCAACAGTTTTCTGAAGTATAATATTTTAATATAGCAAATAATTAAATTGTGAAACTTGTGAAACAGCTGGCACATTATAGACCACTTTCTGCAAGTTTGGTGCATTGTCGCTGCAGTTTCTCCATCCTTGAAAGTACTGCTTGAATGATTACATTTTTTTTTCACAATGGTGCAGATAATTACCTGCAGTGTGGTAGATGCCCAGATAGTGTTAGTGTAGATATTCCCTGTGTGTGTGTGTGTGTGTGTGTGTGTGTGTGTGTGTGTGCGTGTCTGTGTGCACGTGTGTGTGTGTGTGTGTGTGTGTGTGTGTTTGTGTGTGTGTGAATATGTGCCTTTAGCTGTGAGCATTTAAGAGCATGTATAGGTAGGTTCTGGGTATTTGCATGGGTGCTTTAATCCTTCTATTTTCACCGAGGCTCAACAGAAAATGTCAGCAAGCTATTAGAGCGCTGTGCCAACCTTTCATTCATCTAACTTTACCATTTAGAGTGTGTGTGTGTGTGTGCGCGTGTGTGTGCGTGTGTGTGTGTGTGTGTGTGTGTGTGTGTGTGTGTGTGTGTGTGTGTGTGTTCTATACTCTTAAGAGAAAATTCATGCTGTACACTTGTATATACACATATGCACAAGTTAGGTAAAAGCAATTTTGTTATCAAAAACTCTGCACAGAGTACAAAAGCTAAATTATTTCTAAGACAAATTGAGACTCTGGCTTCTAAAAGCATTACTACTGAGAAATATTAGCATTTCAGCACAGCATAATAGATCACAAATTTTGCAACAAAACAATTTTCCAGATTGCTACTTTGCTGTTGCAGTGAGGAGTACATTTCATATACAATCTATAAACAATGAGCGAAGTATTTAATAAATGAATATTGTCATGCACTACTCAAAAAATAGAGGAACAGTTTAAAAACTGATCAGATCTCAATGGAAAAAAATCATGCTGGATATCTACACTGATATGGACTGGGTAATGTGTTTGGAATGAAAGGATGCCATTTTGATTGATGGAAATGAAAATGATCAACATACAGAGGGTTGAGTTCAAAGACACCTGAAAATCAGAGTGAAAAAGTGATGGAGTAGGCTAGTCCATTTTGCAAGGTTTCACTGCAGCAACTCAAAATAGTACTGAGTAGTTTGTATTGCAGTGCTTGTATGCATACCTGACAACATCAGGGCATGCTCCTAATGAGATGACAGATGTTGTTCTGGGGAATCTCCTCACAGATCTGGACCACGGCATCACTGAGCTTCTGGACAGTCTGAGGCACAACTTTGTTTCAGATGGATAGAAACATAATGTCCCAACGGTGTTCTATTGGATTTAAGTCAAGCGAGCATGAGGGCCAGTTGATGGTATCAGTTCTTTCATCGCCACGTGAGGCCGAGCATTGTCGTGCACCAGCAGGAACCCAGGACCCACTGCACCATCGTAGGGTCTGACAATGTGTCCAACGATTAGTCCCAGTACCTAATGGCAGTCAGAGTGCTGTTGTCTAGCCTGTAGATGTCTCTGCGTCCCTCTATGGATATGCTTCCCCAGGCCATCACTGACCCACCATCAAACAAGTCACAACGACCAATGTTATAGGCAACATAATGTCCTCCATGGCATCTCCTGACCCTTTCACATCTGTCACATGTGCTCAGCTTGAACCTTACTCATCTGTGAAAAGCACAGGGAGCCAGTGGTGGACCTGCCAATTTTGGTATTCTATGTCAAATGCCATTTGAGCTCTGCAGTGAGAACAGGGCCCACTAGATGATGTCAGGTCCTCAGGCCACCCTCATGAAATCTGTTTCTGATTGTTTGGTCAAAGACATTCACACCAGTGGCTACTGGAGGTCATTTTGGAGGGCTCCCGCAGTTCTCATACTGTTCCTCTTTGCACAAAAGAGCAGATACCGGTCCTGCTGATGGGTTAAGGACCTTCTATGGCCCTGTCCAGGACTCCTTGTGTAACTGCCTGTCTCCTGGAATCTCCTCCATACTCTTACATGGCAATGACAAGTATTTATGTCTGTGTAGGTTCTCAGTCATCCAGGTCTTAATAGTCTCTGGAGCTTGAAAAAAGGCGACTGGATTTCTTTTTGTTTCTTGAAGACGTTTCACTTCTCATCCAAAAGGCTTCTTCAGTTCTCAAACCAAATGGTGGAGAGATGCTGGTATTTACACCCCAGTGGGCGTAGTCCCCTGGAGATGGTTATGACCCTCTATTGTTCATGTGCATAATTACATGTGCCAAGGTGTGAAAGGAGGCATGGGCATTACAATAGGTGGTTTTAAGCCAATTTGGGACTTCGCTCCATTGTTTCATGTGACCTATTGAGGTCAATGGAACAAAGGTGTGAATGGGGGTTGAGATGTCTGGGAAGGGAGCTCAGGACAGCACTGTAAGTGGGGGAAAGCTGGTGATGTAATCAACCTCCTCTGTTCAATGATGGTTGTTCACAGTGGCTCCCTGTTAAACCTAGAATAGAATTTAAAATCCTTCTCCTCACATACAAGGTCTTGAATAATCAGGCCCCATCTTATCTTAAAGACCTCATAGTACCATATCATCCCAACAGAGCACTTCGCTCTCAGACTGCTGGCTTACTTGTGGTTCTTAAGATACTTAAGAGTAGAATGGGAGGCAGAGCCTTCACCTTTCAGGCCCCTCTTCTGTGGAACCAGCTCCCAGCTTGGATTTGGGAGACAGACACCCTCTCTATTTTTAAGATTAGGCTTAAAACTTTCTTTTATGATCAAGCTTATAGTTAGGGCTGGATCAGGTGACCCTGAACCACCCCTTAGTTGTGCTGCTATAGGCCTAGGCTGCTGGGGGGTTCCCATAATGCACTGTTTCTTTTCATTCACCTTATTAACTTTGTTTATACTTAACTCTACATTTAATCATTAGTTATTATTAATCTCTGGTTCTCTTCCACAGTGTGTCTTTTGTCCTGTCTCTCTCCCCTCAGCCCAACCGGTCACGGCAGATGACTGCCCCTTCCTGAGCCTGGTTCTGCTGGAGGATTTTTCTTGTTAAAAGGGAGTTTTTCCTTCCCACTGTTGCCAAGTGCTTGCTCATAGGGGGTCATTTTGACTGTTGGGTTATTGTTGTAGGGTCTTTACCCACAATACAAAGCACCTTGAGGCGACTGTTTGTTGTGATTTGGTGCTATATAAATAAAATTGAATTGAATTGAATAGATGGCTTCTTTCACTCTTCTTTCAAACCATTTGTCTTCCCTGTCTAAAATGTGAACATTGGCGTCCTCAAAGAGTGCCCTTTGACCTTCAGATGCAGATGTACAGCTGAGTCTTGTCCTGTCGAGGTGGCTCTTCTATGTTATGACATTCGTTTGTGAAGAGGCTGTTTGGTTTCTCCAATGTAGAGGTCCGAGTACTCTTCACTGCACTGGACAGCAGACACCACGTTGCTGATCTTGTGTTTGGGGGGGTTTGTCCTTGGGATGAACCAGCTTTTGCCTTAGGGTGTGATTAGGTTTGAAGTATACTGGGATGTCACGCTTGGAGAAAATTCTTCTGCGTTTCCTCTGACAAGCCTGCTACATAAGATATGACAATGTTGTTCCTCTTGTCATTCTCTTTCTCCCTAGTTTGAGTTTGACCTTCATTCCTGTGCATCTTGGCTGATTTGATGAAAGCCCAGGTGGGATAACCACATGTTTTAAGGGCTTTCTTTAGATGTGTGTGTTCCTTTTCTTTCCTTTCTGCCTTAGAGGAAATATTTTCTGCCTGGTGTTGCAGGGTCCTGATCACCCCAAGTTTGTGTTCCAGAAGGTGGTGGGAGTCAAAGAGGAGATACTGATCTGTGTGTGTGGGCTTCCACCTTCCTCAATAAGTACTGCACAGTCCAAGAATGGTAACCTGTTATCTCTGGTGTCCTCCCTGGTAAAACTTATTTATTTATCCACTGAGTTGATGTAGCGAGTGAAGGCTTCTATTTCTTGGGTTTTGATTTTGACCCAGGTGTCATCCACATATCTGTACCAGTGGCTAGGTACCATCCCTTTGAAAGAACCAAGAGCTTTACTTTCCACTTCCTCCATGTAAAGGTTGCCTACAATGGGTGACACTGGGGAGCCCATGGAACATCTATGCATTTGTCTGTAGAATCCATCATTGTATTTGAAATATGTTGTGGTAAGGCAGAGGTCTAAAAGTGCACAAATCTGATCTGGGGTAAAGCTGGTTCTGTTTTGTAAGGAGTCGTCTTCCTGTAGTCTCAAGACCTCATAAGTACATCGGTGCATTCGGATCATCGTTGTGATTGCGAAAACTGCCAGACATAACGGGCTTAAAAAAAAAAAAAAAAAAAAAGAGAGACCTCATAAGTTTTGTTGTCACTGAGGAGTGTAGTAATTTTGGTGTGGTAATCAGTTGAAATCAGAACAACGGTGCACCTCCCCTTGTTGGCTGGTACTATTGTGATGTTTTGATGCAATGGTAAGTATTAAGAGAGACATGTGAGAGAGAGATATCTCTATCTGTCTTATATATGAGATTTATCTCTTGATAGATAGATAGATAGATAGATAGATAGATAGATAGATAGATAGATAGATAGATAGATAGATAGATAGATAGATAGATAGATAGATAGATAGATAGATAGATAGATAGATAGATAGATAGATAGATAGTGTACAGGAATATGAATTCCTCAAGTCTCCGAGTCCCGATGGAGACACCACCAAAGGGGCTTTAAGTCCCACAGGACCTTAGCCCTGTTGTACTTGCATTTCCGACAGACAATCAACTGCTGGCTAACCAACCAGACAAGGAGCAGAAGACCGCAGTTGTGATAGATATGGCAATCCCAACAGACAGCAACAGCAGAAAGGAGCATGAGAACATATTATTTGTAATAAAAGACAATAAAAGGCATAAATCATTCTGCTTAGTGAAGGTCGAACATTCAAGAGAAATACCAGTGAGCTAAACACATTTTTGACTGAAGGCAGAATAGAAAACTAATCTTTTATTACAAATAATCCAATGTTTTACATACAAATTGCCTCTATAGCTATACTAAAGCAATCTTGACTACTTTGTGGAAAAATATTGCATTTTTCCTTAAATAACAGAATTAAATTTTAAGTGGGAGCTTTCTTGTGAAGCAGTAATCAAAATTCTAATTACAGTTTCCTATACTCTACATCTAGTCAAGAACCAAGATTCTCATTTATCTGTATTATTTTTCTACTAAATTTTTGCACTACTCTACACTTTTTCAAGAATGACTGGTGTGCTGGCTTTACCTTACCTATGCGTGTGTGTGTGTATATATATAATAACTTGTAGGAGCCAGTGTGACCTTAAGATAGTTCAAAGTTTAGTTTGTAGGTGTTTGTTGGTGCCACTACCATTTGTGTAAGGCCTTGAATGGCATTAGATATGATGTTAAAAATTGTTTCCAGTGCTCTAGGTAGTTATTGAACTAGGCACTGCGCATGTTCACTGGAATGCAGGAGTCAGAACTGAAATGTGGATTAGCGGCAGAGTCACGTGTGGTGTAAAAAGGTTTTTTGACCGTAATGCAACTGTAATTCAAGATTGATGCTGTTATTATCCGACTATCATTTACAACGTGTAACATCTTAGGAATGTTTTCATGTGTGTGTGACCAGAGAGAAGCTCAGATATATGTGGGTGGAAATCAATGGCACAAAAAAGTGATGCAGGGAAAATATTCCTCTAGTTGGCATTTTCTGTATTTAACAGCTGTGCATACAATATAATCAATAACAGAGGTACAACGCTGATTATGCACCCCTGCGCCCCCCCCCCCCCCCCCCCCCCCCACACACACACACACACACACACACACACACACAAAAGGTGCTCCTCAGTGTGCTTTTGAGAATGCGCTCAATTGCGACTGTTTTCATTTGAATCGTGCTATCATCTGACAACAGGTAGCTAAAGATGGAGCGGCAAAGATAAAAGCTCTCCGGGGCACAAAACAGAAGAGGGAGAAGGATCCAAATGTTGCTGGGATGAAAATAGACTTTTCAAAGTGGTTTAAAGACAGTCGGTAAGTTATGTCAGTGTATCAAGAGGAGGCTTTTAAATACTCAGGTTAGCTTAAATTACTAGTAGTAAAATAACAGGTCACTGTTCTGCAACTGTGTGCTGTAGTTACAATATAACAGATAATAACAAGAAAAAAAAATTAAAAATAAAAAGCCCAAGTATGCTCTCTGTACTTAGGCTGCTGCCCCTGAGACCCGACCCCGGATAAGCGGAAGAAAATGGATGGAAAATAAAAGCCTGTAATAGAAGTCTTGTATTTTAAAAGTCCATGAATAAGTGAGATCTGCACACATGAAAACAATAATCCTTGAGAGGGTGCGTTGTGTGTGTGTGTGTGTGCATGTGGATTTCGGGGAGGGAGGGGGCTAAAAATGTGTCCGCATACACTCAAGAAAAGAATTTAGGTTGTCATTATAATAAAAAAAGAATAAGGTTCTTTTAACAGATAATTTCATGTTTCAAAGGCAAACGTGATGAAATCATGTCAGATAAGCATGATATTTAACAACCTAACGTTTATGATTTTCAGTCATGTTGAGATAACATGATTCAAGTTGCCTGGTGTACATCGAGTTCATTTGGAAAATGTAAGATTCAGTCCTTGTTTCACCTGTCTAAATGCAAATGATAATATGTGAAAGAAATCATCAGCAGATTTTTAATCATTTTCCACAATATTTGGTCATGTTTCTATGTAATTGTGCTCAAGAAGCTGGCTAACATGTTCATGTTAGCTAAAATGGCAATTAAGATGTTTCGCTACCATTTGCGCCAACTTTTTGCCTGTTCCATGCTTGGCACATTATTTTATGTTGTGTGGATTAAATAGGTTAATTTTAGGCACAAACAATGCTTAGTTTTAACTCTGCAGCTGCGGGAGTGTGGAGAGGAAATGCTGCCATTAAACACGGTTGACTCGCCCTTGTTTCATGGTTGTCATTTTTATGTTGGGGGGCAAAAAGTGATTCCGATGTTTCTTTGTGCTTTTATATGTAATGTCTTTGGTAAATAGAGTGCAGTCAAAATGATTTATGAAGGGCTTAGATAAAAAAAGAAGAATTAACCTGTTTTGTACCATTACATTATAATCAATCCAGTGCTTTTTGGGCTTTATATCTTTATAGAACTGTGATATTTGTTGCAATTTCTGCTTAGCCAGATTTCTTTTTAAAAAGACATTTTTAATGTCAATGACAGTTTTAACTTGATAAAAAATGAATATAAAAGTTGCCAAAAACTGAGCGCAGCTTCTAAATTGTGATAGAAATGTTGTTTCTTGCTCAAAATGACCTGATATTCAAGATGGCGCCGGTGTGTGTGGCTTGCCGTCAGCTGTTACCTGTTTTGCTTATTTTCGCTTTGTTTCTCTTCAGTAATGTCTCCACTTTTTTGGTTTATGACCGCCAATTCCTTCTAACTATCAAAGTCATTGTTGAAGAGCAATATCGACTACTTCCAGGACGTCAGGAGTTTCGAGTCCCACCTGTGCTGGAGACTGTACCTCTGTACCTTCGCCGCAGTCCACTTTGTCTTCGTGCAAACAAGAAACGCCACAGGAAACGAGGGAAACGAGGTGGTGTGTCAGCGAAGTTTAAACACTCCCCGATGGTCAACCCCCGCGACTTTCTGAACCGTCTTGCCCCGGACCCCAAGTGGACCATATCCTGGCGATCACTGGAACCCGCTTATCGGTGGATTGTACCTGTGGCTCCGCGACCTACTGTCCAGCTTCCTCGGCATCCCTCACCCCGTCTCCGTAGAGGTGGAGTGGATCACCGGAATCTTCGCCCCCTGGGTCGTGCATCGCAGCCGGATAGCAACTCTGTTTTAGCCAGGCTTGCCCTGGTTAATGCTAGGTCTCTAGCCAATAAGACTTTTATCCTGAATGACTTCTTCACCTCTCGAGGCTTGGATTTTCTCCTAGTGACGGAAACTTGGCTAAGCTTGGGTGAGTTGAGCCCGTTTTCTGAACTTGTCCCTCCAGGCTGTCACTATTTCAGTTCTCCTCGGTTAACGGGCCGAGGCGGAGGGCTAGCTACTGTCTATAAAAACAGCTTCAGCTGCCGGCAGCTAACAGCTGATGTTTACTCCAGCTTCGAACTGCAGTTATTTGAAATCAAGCTGTCCACCCCTGTACTGTGCGCACTGGTTTACCGACCACCGAAATACAACAAGGATTTTATCCAGGACTTCTCTGAATTTTTGGCAGGAATTATGCCGAAATATGACAGTGTTTTAATCCTAGGTGATTTTAATATTCATGTCTGCTGCTTAAATGCGCCCATGACTAATGATTTCTTAAATGTCTTGGACTCTTTTAATTTTGCGCAGTTAGTTAAAGGCCCGACACACGAACATGGACATACTCTGGATCTTGTACTGTCTAGTGGCCTGCCTCTCTGTGACATTGAAATTTGTGAAGTTAATTTTTCTGATCACATGCCTGTAATATTTGAGATTTCACTTTCATGTCAGTCAGCCAAACCTGATGTGCCTACACACCGATCTCGTATGGTTAATTCAGTTACTGCTGATCACTTTATTCGTTGCTATCAAAATAGCTACAATGCAGTACTTCTTGATTGGCCCAGCCAGCTGAACACTGACGACTTACTTTCTCTGTTCTATTCCACCTGTTCAGAAATCCTTGACACCATTGATCCTCTCAAAATCAGGAGACCAAAACTTAAAACTGAGCCTTGGCTGAACAGTGGCACCAGAGAACTCAGACAGATGTGTAGAAAAGCCGAACGTAAATGGAAAAAGGATAAACTTCAAGTGTCTTTTGATGCGCTCAGAGAATCTTTACTGAACTATCAGAGAGCTGTAAGAGCAGCAAAAACAAAGTATCTCTCTGAGATTGTGTCTAATAACTGTCACAGACCACGCATTTTATTTACTGTTATTAACTCTGTTCTAAATCCTCCCGGTGCTCCTCCTCTTGTTGCGTCTAAAGCTGTGTGTGAAAAATTACTAAGATTTTTTGTTGATAGGATAGCTAATATTAGGTCTCATATTATCCCTCCTGTCACCGACCCATCTGTTCACACAATAACCGCTACTACCTTTGACCACTTTGAGCCCGTGTCTCTCTCACTGCTGAATGAAGTAGTCAACCAGTTGAAACCCACAAGATGTCCTTTAGATATTATTCCATCTCGCCTACTAAAGGATGTTTTTTACACAGTGGGAAAGAGTGTGCTGTCTATTATTAATAGCAGTCTTAATTCTGGTTGTGTCCCTGCTGATTTTAAACACACTGTGGTAGAACCTATTCTTAAAAAACAAAACCTTGACCCAACCATTTTATCCAACTTCAGACCAATTTCTAAACTGCCATTTCTTTCAAAAGTCTTGGAGAAAGTTGTCCTCCTTCAGCTCCAGACCTTCTTAGACCAAAATGGTGTTATTGAAGTATTCCAGTCTGGGTTTAAAGCATATCACAGTACTGAAACCGCACTTTTAAAAGTTTTAAATGACCTTTTAACTATTACTGATTTGGGGGACTCTGCCATTTTAGTACTCTTAGACCTTAGTGCTGCCTTTGATACCATAGATCATGGTATCCTTTTATCTCGACTGGAGCACTTTGTTGGTATTAAAGGGACTGCACTTAAATGGTTCAAATCCTATTTAACGAACAGAAGTTTTACAGTTAGGCTGGGAGAGATTTCTTCCTCTGAAAGCCTGCTCTCATGTGGGGTGCCCCAGGGGTCCATTCTTGGCCCAGCCCTCTTTTCAATTTATATGCTCCCCTTGGGTTCAGTCTTTAAAAAACACTGCATCCCCTTCCACTGTTATGCAGATGACTCGCAGATCTATCTGCCACTGAAAAAAAACTCAGTGAGTCCTTTGAAGGCCTTACTGGACTGTCTGGAGGAAGTTAAAACATGGATGGCTCAAAACTTTCTTAAATTAAATGAGCAGAAAACCGAGGTCATTGTGTTTGGTACCCCTGACCTCTATGACCTTGGCCCCTTAAAGATATATAATAAACCCTGTGCAAGGAACTTGGGGGTGATCCTTGACACAAATCTTAGTTTTGACAAGCACATTAATACCGTCATCAAATCTAGCTTCTTCCATCTTCGTCTGCTTGCAAAGGTGAAGCCATTTCTCTGTTCCACGGATTTTGAGAAAGCTATCCATGCTTTCATTTCATCTCGACTCGATTACTGCAACAGTCTCTATTCAGGTGTCAGTCTGTCGCTACTTCGTCGTCTGCAACTGATTCAAAATGCAGCAGCACGATTACTAACCGGCACTCATAAACGAGATCATATATCCCCCATACTTGCATCCTTACACTGGTTACCAGTCAGTTTTAGAATTGATTTTAAGGTTTTATTATTTGTTTTTAAGGCGTTGCATGGGTTAGCACCTACCTACCTCTCTGATCTTATAAGCCTGCACACTCCCATCAGATCACTGAGGTCTGCTGAGCAAATGATCTTAACTGTACCGAGGTCAAGATTAAAACATAGAGGTGATCGGGCTTTTGCAGTCGTTGCTCCGAAATTATGGAACAAGCTGCCCCTTCACATCAGGACCTCCCCTACAGTTGACATCTTTAAATCTCGTTTGAAAACCCATTTTTATTCTTTGCCTTTTAAATCAAAATGAGTACTGGATACATTACTGATGTTGTTTTCTTTTATTTTTGTTTTTATAATTTTATGCTTCCTGTTTTAACTATCTCTTTTACATTGTGTTTTAAGTTATTTTATTTATCTTAAATGTACAGCACTTTGGTCAACTGCTGTTGTTTTTAAACGTGCTTTATAAATAAACTTGACTTGACTTGACTTGATATCATTCATGAGAGATATATTTGACACATATCACACATCACTTTTTGGCACACCGGCAGCTGTTGTATGAAACCAATAAAATAACTTGTAATCTAAGTTAGTTACTTCCAAAATTAAGTAATCAGTAAAGTAACGTGCATTCCTGTCTGCAGCCAAAAATCAGGCAGCACCTAATTTTTGAAAACTCATTCTGCAGACACTGATGGACGCCTGCAGACACGGCAGATGTCTGCAGAGCACTGTGGAAAATTTCTGCATTCTTTCT
Organism: Archocentrus centrarchus; assembly: GCF_007364275.1. NCBI lineage: Eukaryota > Metazoa > Chordata > Actinopteri > Cichliformes > Cichlidae > Archocentrus > Archocentrus centrarchus. The sequence continues at coordinate 28,567,616 of NC_044355.1, read as the reverse complement.
TTGTGTTGGCTGCGGAACATCACCTGCATCAGTGTGACAGACTCTAGCTATAGAGGGCCATTTGGAAAACTGCTCATACTGTTCCCTCTTATAAAGGAGGAGAAAGGAGCAAATACAGATAACTTCAGATCAGTTTCCAAACTGTGATAATAACAGAAGTAGAAATAGACTGAAAATATGAGTTATTTGCTCCCAAATTAATGGTGCAGAAAGACAAATGATAACTTTATTAAGCAGTTCAACCATGCTTCTCATTTTTTCTGTCCTATGCTGGATGTCTCTCCAGATGAATCTCCCCTCCTGTCCACTTCAAATGGCCACTGCCTACCTTGCCTCCAGAAATTTCCATTTTAATTGAAATGCTGTACTGACCCTAAGGCAATACCTAATAGCTAGAGAGACATGTAAATAATGAAGAAATCAATACCCAATATATGTACATTTGATGTACAGTCAGCTGGAATGTGAGAGAGAATGTTTGTACATACCGTGTGCATGTGTTTTGCATTTGCATAAATGTTTTAAGACAAGGTCTGGTGGATGTGTATATTTGATGCATATGAGCCTGTGGCTGTTCATGCATGATGTGAAGAGTAGGTGAGTTCCTATGATTAAAGCAGACGTGGTTGATTTTCTTCTTGTGTGAGTGGGTGGTTGGATGTCTGCCTATGTATTAGTGCATTTTATTTATTTTCCATTTCTCTGAGGAGTAAGATGTGGAAATTTGTTCTCTGTAAGAATTTCAAAGACTTCACCTGCTGCTACAAGGGAAAGGTTAAAGCAGTTCATCCATCCATCCATTCTCTTCTGCTTATCTTGTTCAGGGTCATGGGGGGGCTGGAGCCTATCCCAGCTGACATAGGGCAAGAGGCGGGGTACACCCTGTACAGGTCGCCAGCCTCTTGCTCTATGACAGCTGGGATAGGCTCCAGCCCCCCCCATGACCCTGAACAGGATAAAGCAGTCCAAAAAATATTAATTTGGGGCCATGTAAGGGGAGGATAGTCTTAAAAAGAAGTAATCTTAGAATGACTTGTTTCAGACAGAGGATGAGCCGAGTTCTCCATGAAGGCTCAGTATAAGGTTCAGGATAAGATAAGGATTATTTTGAAGTGTGACTCATTCAAAGTTACTGTAGTAGAGTCAAAGAATAAACAGGAGCTGGAAATGAACAGTGGAGACTTAATTATCTAGAAATACTTTAACATAAAAATCCCAAATCCAGTCGTATCCTTATCATATTGCTTTCTCTGATGTCCCGTGAACTTTTTTTTTATTTAAAAAGCATAGTACTACTCTGTGGCTGCACTAGGACTGGCCTTTTTCTGTGCATGAACCAAGCAAAATGTCTTCCATGTCACAGGGATCTTCTCTAAGTAAGCTTAGGTTAATGAGGTGCTAGAATTCAACACTGAGCACCCAGAAACTGCTGCTGTTGCGTGGGACTGAAAGTCAAATTTTTGCTAATCAAAAGGCTGCATGTCAAATGAACTTAAGAATTGTTTAATCTCACTGGTTCTGTTTATGTTAAGTTTATCTTAAGTGTGCTTTTTTTGACAGGTGAGCTTTAACCAGCAGGAGTCCTCACACCTATCTAGACTTTACCTGTGTTTGCTTCTTTTCCAGCATATTCACTGATGTGTTTTGATTTGTTTTGGGGCCCTCATCCTTGCCTCCATGCAACCTCTGATGCCTCTGTTCACCCACAGCTTGTTCGTGGAAAAACAGCATACAGATTTGATATGTTTTGGTTAGCTTCAACCATCTAAAAGCCATTCGTGATAACAATGTTATCACGATGTTTCACAGCTTTGGTTTCTATTGTTCCCCTTGTTGAAACCAAGCCATGTCCAGGTCTCTTTGGGAAGCCTGTGTCATGATATTTCTTCATTGTTCCTCACAACAATAACAACAACAAATCAGATTTCAGTATTTGTTTTAAAGCTGTTTGACTTACCATTGCAAAGATGCTGCTATAAAAAAAAAAAAATTCATAGTTAAAATGTCTGCTGTTAGCTTTATAAAACGTGGTTCTGGATGGTAGTGTAGTGATGTTTTTTTTTGTTTTTTTTTGCTGGGAAGTGTTTTAGTTTAAAAATAGAAAAGGGGCTGATGGCTATTCCTGGTGTCATTGCGTGAGAGGCAGGATGCATCCATCACATGGCTAACAGAGAGAGATAGAAAAAAAAAAATCCACACATATTCATATCTAGCTTAGAATCACCAATTAAAGTAAGGTTAAGACTTGCCCTACCTTAAAAGGACACTACCCTTGTGACAAGGTCCAGTGAAGACTTTGCATACCAAATCAGCTAAATCCACACACTCAAAGCCTTGCCAAACTGGATGACCATTACTGGGCTAAATGGGCCTGCAGGCCACCAAAAATCTTTAATTGCAAGGCCTTATCTTCACTGTTACCTGTAACATGTTTTCACACATCAGCTCCAGACACTGTTAAAATTTTATCTATTCTGTAAATACTAGTGTATCTCAAAAAAATTTGAATATCATGAAAAAGTTTTTTTTTTTTTTGTAATATAATTAAAAAAGGTAAAGGTCAAATTTTATATCCATTACATAACATGGAAGTGAAATATAACAGGCCTTTGTTGTTTTAATGTTGATGAATATAGCTCATGAAAATCAGAAATGCAGTATCTCAAATTATTATATTTCATTTTGAGTTTGAAGAAATTATTATTCGAACACTATAACACCGTATAGCTCTCAATCTAGTTAGTGCACACAACCACAACTACAATCATGGGGCGGACTGCTCACTTGATAGTTGTCCGGATGCCCATCACTGACACCCTCTAAAAGGAGGGTATGCCACACAAGGTCTTTGCTGAAAAGGCTGGCATTTTGCAGAGTTCTGTATTGAAGCACGTAATGAAAAGTTGACTGAAAATTGTAGTAAGAAAAAGTGCACAAGCAATAGAGATGATCATAGCCTTAAGAGGATTGTCAAGAAAAGTTGATTCAAGAATTTGTGAGTGCTTTACAAGGAGTGGACTGAAGCTGGTGTAAGTAGATGACATGTCACCACACACAGATATCTTCAGAAAAGCGGTTACAACTGTTACATTCTTAATATCAAACGGAATCACAGACAATTTCAGGGGTGACTCACCTGGGCTAAGGACAAAATAAACTGGACTACTGCTCAGTGATGCAAAACCCTCTTTTCAGATCAGTGTCCATTTTGCATTTCATTGGAAATCAAGGTCCTACAGTCTGCAGGAAGAGAATAGAGGCACAGAATCCAAGGTGAATGAAGTCCAGTGTGAAGTTTAGGTATTTGGGGTGCCATGTCATTTGCTGGTGTGGGTGGTGGTCAGACCACTCTGTTTTGTCAAGCCCAAGTCAATGCAAACATAAGATTTTAGAAAACTTTATGTTTCCATCTGTTAACACGCTTTACGGAGATGCTGATTTCCTTTCCAGCAGTACCAGAACCTCATACCTGTTCACCATGCCAAAACTGCAACAAAATGATTGCTGACCATGTTATTAGCCCACTTGATTGGCCAGCCAATCTATGGGCTTATGGCTATTGTCAAATACCCCACTGACTGGATAGAACACCCAAAATACAAAGGAGTTGAAGGCAGCTGGGCTTCAGTAACACCTCAGCAGTGCTTATTTTATTTTATTTTTTTTTTGTTTTTTTTCTTGATGCCACACTGCACTGATACAGTAATTTTGTGGTAATGGTGCCCCAATCAAGTACTGAATGTATAAATGTGCATACTTTTCAGAGGCTAGACATCACTGAAATGCTAATCCTTTTTGATTGATCTTAGAAAATATTCTAATAATCTGAGATAATATATTTCCTTGGCAAACAATAAACAAAAACTCTGTAAAGAAAGACAAACACCTGTAATCTACACCTGATTGTACAATAAAAATATGCCAACTCACTTCGCCTCACTTCTATTCTGAAACTAAATTCAATTATACCTGTCGGTGTGTCTCTGATGTTTTCATCAACCGTCTTCATCATTTCTTCTTTAACACAATAAAACTGGAATGTAATCAAACATTCGCCACAATCTAATTGAAATGCCAAGGAGAACTTTTTTTTTCTTTGCACAGTCTGATTGCAAAGCACTTCTCAAGCTGTCTTCCTGTCATGGCCTGTTAAATGCTGTGGATGTCTCCTTTAATTCTGATTTGACATCAGATCAGATCCCTGGACTGATGAAAATTCAGTGCTTGCTCCACATATTGGTTAAAGGGTTTCCTTTTTTTTTTTTTTTAACATAAAAATTCAAGAGTAAAAATATATAGCTAAGCTTAATCAGGCCCAGCAGGGCTAATTGCCACTCAGAAAAAAGCAGTGGCAGTCATGTTATTATTTGTTTTTAGTTATATAAAGTAGTCAGCCCTATCAGTGATTTAAACTGACATAAGACGATTGAGGATATGAGCACAAATGACAACAGTAAAGATTTGCAGAGCAACATGTCAGAATTATCAGCCAGCAGTGAGGGAGTGTAACTAAATATTTAAGTATTGTATTGTGTTACAGCTACAGTTTGGGGATAGTTTTTTATTGGATGTTTTCTGCTAATTTGAGTCTTCTACACCTTTTTTTTTTTTTTTTAATGTCAGAAAATATTTTCACGCCTTCAAGGTGTGGCGAATAAATACAACAAAAAGAATTATATGACCGGCATAAAAACTGTGATATTGTCTAAAAATAAAAACAGATGTGAATCCACTGTGTTCTCGTATGCACCTTTGTTAGTAGCGTCCTCCCTAAACAACATGAGTAACATCGTCTCTGCCCCCCCCCCCCCCCCCCAACTCTCTGGTCGCCATGGTCTCACCAAGTATCGACTGATACACCAATAAGCTGTCAGAATCCCTACAGTAACAGGAAGTTTTGATTTCACATGGAGAGTGACTGCAGAGCTGCTGCATCATGGACTGTCAGCTTAACACTTGACTGGATCCACCTCACGGCTATCCCCGGTGTTGCTAAACATAAATGGTGAATGGACTAGTTCTTATAAAGCGGTTTTCTACTCTAGCTGAGCACTCAAAATGCTTCATGCGACCGTAGGTTGACAACCTATTTTGTTAGACAGGCACGAGAACCAGTGAAGTTTGTGGGTTTAATTTTAGTGGTAACGTATCATGTGGCCAAGACAAGCGTCTGACACTGCTCTTTTTACAAAATAAAACATTGTCCAAACTCAGATAATTAAAAAAAAAAAAAAAACGGAAATAATATAAGTTATTTATTCTTTCAGTCCGGCCGGCACCAAATGATCCACGGACCGGTACCAGTCCGCAGCCCGGGGGTTGGGGACCTCTGTTCTACACTCTTCTGATAGTTATAGTTTCTGATTTCCTTCTTTGGGAACATTTTACATTAAACAAATGTGTTCATAAAATAATGTAAAGAAACCTTTTACTCATCCTTTTTTACTTGGAGCACATTACACTTATTTTTTGTATTTTCTAATGGCACAGAAATACAAATTGTTAAAACATTGTTTGCTTTTAATTATATCTAATTGAGCCACTGTGGAATGGGGGCTATCTTAGCTGATTTTCAGCAGGATTCAGGGTACAGCTTGAACAGGTCACCAGTCTGTCATAGGGCTAACATATACAGTCAATTTAGAATTACCAGTTAACCTAGCTTGCATGCTGGAGGACCCAGGGTACAGAGAGAACATGCAAAATACACATAGAAAGGCCAGCAATAACTAGGAAGCTTTTTGCTGTGACGCAACAATGCTAAAAAAAAGGTGGTATGTGCAGCCTAAAAGAACAACTTACATGGTGTGGAACTTGTTAACCTCAAAATGTTGCAAATCTGCTCTAATGGGCAAAAATCCCTTCCTGAACATCATTCAGCTCTTTATTAAATCTGATTTATTTTACATTTAGCACTTGGACGTGTGTGTGACATTGTAGCAGATGCTAAAACAACTCCATCCAACCTTTCAGCTCTTTAAGATCAGTGATTCACCACCAGCTCATCTCACCCTAATGAACCCAGACACTGATTACAAATCCCCCCTCAGAGAGAAAACAACAACCCTTCCAACTCAATTTCCTCACTCACACTGTCAACTGCAAAACGGCTTGTGCTCCTCTCCATTGGGCATGTTGTTAATATTTGATGAGATATGATACATCTCAGATATAAAACCAACACTGGCATTGTTTCAGCTGATGTTGAAATTCTGCAGCTGTTTGAATTAAGAGAGAAGTGTAAGGAGTGATTAAGAAGGAGGCAAATGCAGGTATTTGAGTATGACATAAATTTAATTTACATAAAATGAATATATCAAAGAGAGGATGGTGAAAGAGGAGCAGAGCATGATTAAAAAAGGGTGTTAGTGCACTTATATGAAACAGTTATAGCAATGGGGGTTTTAGTGATACTGTAAATCTGATTGTAATACAGCAGGGCTGAATAAAGGACTGGCAGGAGGACGAGAATGATGGGGTAATTTATGTGACAGATATACTCGACTTGGAAATATAGGTTATAAACACTTTCTCTCTGGCTCCCCCTTGCTCATCACAATTCAACAATGTCCTGAATACATCAATAAAGAGATGGCTGTACTTAACAGGGAAATTTAGGGCAATTTTAGTTTCAGAGCTAAAATTAACCATATTTCATTTGAAATGTCTAGACAGACTGAGGTGCATGACAGCTTTCAAACTGAGCTGGCACAAAATATGAGACTTTCTCTCAGTTGGAAATATACCATAAACTAACTGTGCTTCTACTTAAATACAATTGGATGAAAGACAGATGAAAACTAAACAAAAAAAGGGCAAAATTAGATGAAATGAAATATAGTGAAATGCAGTAAGTGCTTGGAATTGGGCAGATTGAGGGATCCGTGTTCTGTGTATTTAATGCCTAGAAGGGCTTGACTACTCTGGTTACAAAAGTAAGCCATGATATTGTTACCCTCTGGCTCTCTTGCTCTGTGCCTTCCTCATAACTTTATGTGCTAGTTTCAAGACTCATTGAATAAAACACAAAGCTCATTTTGTCCTCAGTTTAAAAAAAAAAAAAGGATAATAAACACACTTTGCCATAGGGCAAGTCCACCTTTTTGATTGATAAGTTGCTATCATATTAGCTTGCACTGTCATTTCGTAAGCAGATCCACCCCCCCCCACCCTGCTCATCACTTTCAAAACACCAAGATGAGAAAACGCTCAGCTTGAGGGTTCATGGTAGGACTTCACAGTGAGATCACGGTGGCTATATTCATCCATACAGACTGTTTACAATCATTTTTTTATTATTATAGTTGTTTCACTGTTTGCACTGAAGAAAAATGCCCTTAGCTAAAAACAATCTCCCAACATTACAAAAGAGACATATATAAATATTTTGTCAGGACCCCTCCAACTGGTTGGGGCGGGGGTGGGGGGTTGTTTGTTTGTTTGCTTGCTTTGTTTATTTTTTCACCTTCTATTGAGTATCTGATCCATGGGATTTATTTGTGAAGCATGTGGTCCCTTCCAGTGATACTTTTAAAATAGAGTATCAATTGCAAATTAGCATGGAAAGAAATATTGAGCCCCAAAAGAAACAAAGAATAAATTAGCACACTCCTCATCAATATGCTTTGGTTTCCGAATATTTAATGCTGACCAGGGAACATCCCTGCCAGTAATGACTTTAGTTGTATATCTCTTGCTCGTGTTTTAAGAAAAGTTTATGTAACATTGGGGGTCTAGCCCGGGGACCTGTACCAAATTATATATAGCTCTTAGTGGTAGGCATGAAATGGTCAGTTCTCAGCTTTTCTTATATTTATGGGGATTTACCATTTAATTATTAATCTTAAATTTCATATTTGCAATTGGTGGGTGCACATAATATGTTTGCAAGTAACCTGCAGACTATCAAAATCTTTAAGAGTGGAAATTCCATAATGGATAAAATCATGTGCTAATAGACCAACAATATTATCTATATATTGTATAGATATTTAGCATTATGTACGTATTACAATGTCCATTACAATATGTGTTGGAATTGAACTTTTTTAATAAAAAAAATTCACAATAATACACTAAAGATTTTAACAGCTTTAATACAAAAATCATCAACACACAAGTCACTGTAGAAATCACTACAGTCAAGTCGAAACTCTTAATTCTGTTTGGTCGAACAGGGACAGAGTTCTTACTGCCGACCAGCAGCAGAAGTCTGACAGCTAAACAGTTCTTATAGCTAAATAATTGGGGGACCTGCATGAGCTCACGTACACATACTGTTTACACAGTACACTCACAAATATCTGACTAACCTATGCTTTAAGCTTATTTCTCCAATACATGATGAAACAGAGTCCAAGTACACATTGATTCTGCATATATTAAGTAGGTGACGGTTCATCTAAGTATTTTCCATTACACAATACACAATACCTATTTGAAATTCCATTTAAAGAAATGAGCAGATAATAGTGTTACTCTGGTACTGACATTTCCACACAGTTTGTTTTTTGGGTTCATTTATTTACTCTTGTCTTTCTCATTTCTCTACATTTTAAGTCCATACATTTTAGCAGAGGCATCCTCAGAGCAGTAGGAGTTCTTTAAACCCTTCTGTAAGAGAACAGTCTTCCTGACCTGAAGGCCATCTCATCTATTCTCAGGCTGGAGACACAACAAGATTAATAGGCCATTTTATATCCTGACATTTGGAAGGGAAATGCTGATCTGAGGGTTGGCTGGGGTCGATGGTCTGAAAAGATTATCTGGTGTCAATATGTGATGGGTTCACAGATTGGATCTGATCAGATATAAAACCTAACATCCTCTGAGTTTCAAATAAGTTCAGAGACACAGCACCTTATCAGTGGCCAGTTCAGTGAGGTGAATCTAAAATTTGGGGTTCTTATTAGCAGTGAGGTTAATGCCCCTGTTTATTAACTTGTAGTTTCACGTCTTTAAGGAAGGTTTACAGTTATGTTTATTATCTTAATTATCATTATCTGACAGCAAGGGTCATCAGAAAGTGACAAAGAAGATAGAGCAGCAAGAATATGACCTGGAGGAATGAAGACACAACATGAAAAGAGAGATCTTCCTCATTAGGGATTAAGCTTATCAGCACCAGCTGATCTCTCTATAGCAATGTAGACTATAGCTAGTTATATTATAGTCCTACAGATTTACAGACTGCCCTTTTTTGATACCAAGTAATTAGTGAAATTAATATTTCTTAGAGGAAAAAGTACAAAATAACTTATTATACGCTATGTTGTCAAAAGTATTCACTCACTTCCACAGGTGTATAAAACCAAGCACCTAGGCATGCAGACAAGTAATATCACAAAGTGGGGTCAGCAGATGGTGAGGCACATAGTAAACAGAGGTCACCAACTTTCTGCAGAGTCCATTGCTACAGACCTCCAAACTTCATGTGGCCTTCAGATTAGCTCGAGAACCTTACGTAGAGAGTTTCATGGAATGTGTTTCCAGGGCCGAGCAGCTGCATCCAAGCCTTACATCAGCAAGCGCAATGAAATTGTCGAATGCAGTGGTGTAAAGCACACTGCCACTGGACCCTAGAGCAGTGGAGATGTGTTCTCTGGTGTGATGAATCACACTTCTCCATCTGGCAATCCTATGGATGAGTCTGGATTTGGTGGTTGCCAGGGGAACTGTATTTGTCTGACTGCATTGTGTCAAGTGTAAAGTTTGGTGGACGGGGGGGATTATGGTGTGGAGTTGTTTTTCAGGAGTTGGGCTCGGCCCCTTAGTTCCAGTGAAAGGAACTCTTAATGCTTCAACATACCAAGACATTTTGGACCATTTGATGCTGGTCCCTTCTTGTTCCAACATGACTGCACACCAGTGAACAAAGCAGGTCCATAAAGACATGAATGAGCGAGTTTGGTGTGAAAGAATTTGACTGGCCTGCACAGAGTCCTAACCTCAACCTGATAGAACACCTTTGGGAAGAAATAGAGTAGAAACTGTGAGCCAGGCCTTTTTGTCCAACATCAGTGTCTGATCTCACACATGTGCTTCTGGAAGAATGGTCAAAAATTTCCGCAAACACTCCTAAACCTTGTGGAAAGCCTTCCCAGAAGAGACGAAGCTGTTTTAGCTGCAAAGGGTGGGCCGACATCATATTAAATCCTATGGATTAAGAACCGGATGTCACGCACGTTGATATGCGTGTGAAGGCAGATAAGCGAATACTTTTAGCAATATATTGTATGTCCTGAGTATCTTATGCAACACTGCTTGTTAGCCTCTTCGCATGTTAGCCTGTGGGTGTTGCATCAGTCTGATCAGCACAAAAGATGAACACACACACACACCTTGTCTTTACTTCTGTCTACACTTTGTTTCATCATTTTGTTTAAATTGGTAAAGAGGTTTGAAAAATGAGTCATTTATGTTTGTTACACAACGGGGTCCCTGTTGTACGTTATATACCTGCTAACATTAACTAACTTTGCAGGCTCCAAAATTTGAGGAGTGCTGTGTTCAGTGAAGTGAATTCAAAATGTTTCATTAATACTAACATTTGGGTTGTCTTTCAAAATGCACATAACTTCAATTCACTGTACTCTGAAGAGTAAAAAAGCAAAAGTACACAAAACCAAACAAAAAAAAAAACAAAGAGACAATATGTATCTGAATCTGCAGTTTTACATCTCAGTGTTAGAGCATATTATGTGCACAAAAACTGTGACTGCTGGGGTCTTCATCAAAAACAGAACATCTTTTTAGTGCTTTAAACAGAAGAATGTCTAGAAAGTGCCAATTAAAAGCAGCACTCATCACACACTTGCTGGGCTGGGTCCCAAAGAGTGGGCTGGTGGAAGATTAAACTGAATCTTAAATAATATTTTAGAGAAAATGTTTATGGCTGTTAATCAGGGGAAAAAAGTATTATTGAGAGTGAAACTAAAGGCTGTGTAGTGCCCCCCCTCAAATGGGTAATTTTTACAGCTCACTCAGGCTGTCACTTTGCCCTGCCCTCAACAATGAAATCTGACTAAAAGAACACAAAATTACCTTAGAATTGCATGTCTGCAGACTGTGGTAGAAGTCTTAACTCAAAGGATTGCATCTTCTTTCAGCTGTAAAATCATTTCACATTACTTAAATAATAACTGAAAATCACATACAGTTATTATCTTTCATGTGGCCTCATCTTTTTTTGGGGGTTGTTTAGCTTCTAAAATCAATGTAACAGAGATGAAAATGACTTTTCCTTTCCACTGAGCTTGTACACAGTGGCTTGTTGTCTGTATTTTTTTTTCCATACTATTGCCATTTCATATCACTTTGCTATACCTCTAGGGCAACAGAGCTAATAGCCACAATCATTTACTACTTTTATTCCAATTAAATTGGTTTCTATGGCTGAAGTTTTACTTTTTTGAGACTTACACACTAAGTACACTGATTTATGGCAAATAAATCTGTACCACTTTTGACTTGTCTAGAAAAATAAATTTTTTTCTCTCTTTCTCTGGTGCTGTTGGAGAATATTCACATAATTTTTATTTTATTGAGTTACAATTGTAGAAGGAATTTTTGGATTTCTATTTTTTCTCACTTGGGTAACATCCATTTCTAATAAGCTTTCCGCTTACCGTTGCACAGGTTTTCCAGTTCACTTCCCAGAGGCTATCTGTCAATCAAAAAATAGTCAGGAATTATTTAAAATGACATGAAATGAGTATCTGTCAGAAACTGTTGAATTTTGCATTTTATATATATGCCCCCCATGAGCATGAGCGTCTGCTCACATCTTAACTTCCACCTGGTCACCAGTGGCCTGTTTAGGGTTTGGGTATAGTCCTTTACAGAATATTCACCTATATAACATACCCACATGCCAAAAGGCCGATGTAAGAGGGTTCATTTGAAAGGTAGCATTTTCTAGTTTCTGAGACAATGCTTGGTTAGCATGTGGCTGAAATACAACCTAACTCTAACCGTAGCTCTAAGTGGTTCTTCGGTAGAATGTCGTGAGGATGGGAGGTGGCAGGTGAGCTTTCCTCAGTCTTTTCAGAAAGTAGAGACACTGCTGGGCTTTTGTGGTTATGGCACTGGTGCTGAGGGACCAGGTGAGACTTTCTGCCAAAGGAATGTGGTGCTCTTGACGATCTCCACGCTGGAGCCGTCGATGTTCAGTGGAGAGTGGTCACTCTGTGTCCTAAAGTCAATGACCATCTCTTTGGTTTTATTCACATTAAGACACAGGTTGTTGACATTACACCATTGCACCTCCTCTCTGTATGCTGACTCATTGTTTTCGCTGATGAGACCCATCACAGTCATGTCATCTGCGAACTTTACAATATAATTAGAGCTGTGCATTGTTGTACAGTCATGAGTCAGAGGTGTAAACAGCAGTGGAGTGAGAACGCAGCCCTGTGGCACTCCAGTACCCAGTGTGGTTTCTGTACTCCTGAGAAGTTCTTTAGCACTTCAACAATATTGTGCCATCTGTAATAAAAGCAATCATTTATCATTAGAGCAACTGACATTGCTGTTGTTGTGAATGCATGCAATCTTTTTTTTTTTTTTTTTTTTTTTTTTTTTTTTACTTTTGCTGGGCTAAATTTTTCCCAATTGCCACTTAGCAGTACATTATGGGATAAGTGTCATAGTCAAATCATAGCCAGAAATAATTTATGCAGATACAGTATTTATGCAATTGGGGTATCCTTAGTAGCATAAATTGGTACCATAAATTTATTTATTGGTTAATTTAATATAAACACAGACCACCACTATTAACATCTCAGTCCCTGTGGAAGTTAAAGAGGGCTGTTTAAAAACTCCGTAGGCTAAAGTATCATCATGAACTGTCAGTACTAGTGTCAAAAATTGCAGTGACTGCAGAGATATTCACATAAACATACAAGTGGTCCCGGGCACCGCTTTGTAAGTGATTTGCTGGGCAGGCAACAGGGGAACTGAGTGTTCAGGTTGAGAGTCAAACGTTGTGTCATTCAGAACCAGTCACGGCTGCACTTTTGGTCAGAATAGATCCGCTAGCAATAATCAGTCTAAAACACGACTTAATCAGTTAATAAATTGCTTTTTTCTCATTTCAAATTGTTTCTGAATTGTTCGTGCTATGCTGGAGCCTAAATTCTCTAACTTCTCTTCCCTCAGAGATCGAGGCTTTTGTCAACGGACAACCACGTCCCGTCCGGGACGGATGTAGTGCATTTTATATGGCAGGCTATACTCTTCTATTTTGATTGACACTTCACTCAGCCAGTCATGTAACTGGCTGCACCAAAATCAACCGAAAAGCTATGTCACACCCCCTGGTTATTATTGGCTCTGGAAAACGCATTTGTTATAATGATTCGCCAAATGAGGTGTCAATCAAAATGGGAGGGTCTAGCCTTCCATATAAAATGCACTACATACCGGACAGGAAGCGGCAAGTTAACAGACAACGACATGGGTTTTCCAGAGCCAATAATAACCAGAGGGCATAGTTTTTTCAGGTGATTTTGGTTCGGCCAGTTAACAGGTTAAAACATTCACCGATATGTTTAATGTCGGTCTGCTTGCTACAAAATATCCCAATTAAAAACAAAGAGAGATTAACTAATTGTGTTTCATGTTATTCTACTCAATTTCAACAACACAGCACAGCTCAAAAACACTGCGTATGACCGGAGATTTCATTTACGCTACATGAAAGTGCATTTACCTCCAAAACAGAGTGGTTGCCCAGGGGATTAAGGTTTGCGAAAGTTTGGTGATTATTTCTGTCCAGAAGTTTTGTATTGGTGCACAGAGCCAGAATGCGTGGATATATATATATATATATATATATATATATATATATATATATATATATATAATTTATTTTTTTATTTATGTATTTTTTTAAAATCTTGGAATAATATTCTGACCACCAAGTGCTGCAGCACCAGCAAATTGGCTCGCTACCAAATGAGGGAATTGGCTGTCAGCCCACTAGCCATGCTTATTGGGTCACAGCTTCAGTGTGCAATGGCTGCTACCTTTCCCTTACCCCTTTACTCTGTCTTATATCATTACTGCTACATACCCAGGAAAGATAATGATATGTACATCTATTCAACCTGGGTGACATGCCTCATAGGGAGGTGCCAAGCAGACAACCCCCCCCCCCCCTCTCTCTCTACTTCCTCAAACACTCTCCTCTTTCTTTTATCCCTCTCTACTCTCAGCAGACATGGGGCATTTGTTATTTGTCCCCTAACCTACTATGTTTTCTCTCACAATGATTTATAAATAGTGTGCTCTTTACCATATCAAAAGACACTGAAGCAGGGAGGGAAAAGAAGCAGAAAGACAGGGAGGGAAGAGACAAAAACGTGTTGAAAAGATGGAGAGAAAGAAGTCAAAACAGTTTATGAACTCAACTCAGGTGTCTAACACTGTCACTCAACCTGTTTATGTTGGTATCATGGAAAGCTGTGCTTAGCTTTGAATCTTAACGTGCAGCTTAAGTCTATAATAAGTAGATTTCAGCACTGATGGATTTTTGATTGATGGACTGTTTTCTTTGCATTTGGGCATATTTTGTACATTTTATGACTTTTTTTTTTACATGCATGTTGCTTATGTTGAGCAATCATTGGTGAACTGCCTGGTAAAATAATTTATCTCCAATTAAATTCTCGGCTCCAAGCTCATCACTCTATGCAAATATAATACAAGTAGAAATTGGGGAATGATAACAAAACGTCCCTCTGGAGTCTATACTTGGATGCTGGAGTGGTGACAAGGTTGAAAGACGAGACAGAAAAGGTGTGTTTGGTATTTGAAAGTTCATGACGCTTTACAGCACATACAACAAAGCAGCTGATTCGGGAAAAGATATGACTTAAGTATGTCCAACTACAATAATAACACTACATGTTTAAAAAAAATGCTTACCCAGTGCATTTAACTCACTTTAAGTTCTTAGCAATAACCATACTTGTTATGATTCCTGCGTTTTGACCACTTCATGGGACATCTTTTTAAATATTTTTGGAACCAAAGTAAACTAGGAAAATTCAGCAGAAAGACGTGTCTCACAATTGCCATAGCCTTTTGAAGCACAGTCACCAAGCCAAGTATCTCTGAGAGGGCAACAGCTTTGATGCAACAGCAGTATCTGTTAGATTTTTATATTTCCATACCTCAATAAGGTTTTGATGTGCCAATGGTTTACTTGATTGTAAAATAAAAGGTGCAAGATTGGGAAAGTAGGTCTACCAGTATAATAGTTTGTAGCTCATTAATTGCTGGTGTTTTTCAGGCCAACATCATACTATAATGATCATAGCTCATGTACGTTATCCCCTCCTAGTCAAGTGGACCAATCTTGATGAAACTTTACATAAACATTCCCAAGGGCACTGTGAATGCCAACATTGATATGGTATATACAAATGTTTTATACAAATTACACAATCTATACCAATCGAGTATAACATTATGAGGCTACGGCCATCATGGAATACCGTTCCCATGAAAGGGTGTACATGATCTGCAACAATGCTTAAGTATGCAGCACATGTCAAAGTAGCATCCACATGGATGGACCCAAAGTTTCCCAGCAGAACATTGCTCCAAGAATCACACTGCCTCCACCGGCTTGCCTTCTTCCTGTAGTGTATCCTGGTGCCAGGTGTTCCCCAGGTAAGCAGCTCACATGCACCCAACTGTCCACATGATGTAAAAGAAAATGTGATTCATCAGGCCACCTTCTTTCTTGGTTCCGTGGTCCAGGTCTGATACTCACGTGTTCATTGTCGGTGCTTTTGGCAGTGGACAGAGGTCAGCATGGGCCTGTAGCCTGGTACTGTAGATCTATAATTCATCATTAATTATAAATATATTTTTATATTATTTTAATATAGTCTTTATTCTACATATTTATATTGTTATATCTAAAAAAATTTTATAATGAAAAAAATTTTATCAGTGTTTAAATCTTCATCTAACACCAAAGCAAAGGCTCACGCATATAGTTGATATAATACAGACCTTAGATTTGTACAATGAGCAATTAATTTAATATGTAAAAGTTGGCTGCCAGTTTACCAAAGTAAGCGATGATTTTGTGACGTGTTTGAGAGTATTCTGGAAGGTATTCACAGTCAAGAAGCAGCTGTCAAACTTTAAGCCTTTTCAGGGCTTTGAATCAAAGGACCTCTTGAACACCGACAAGCAACTGACACCTCAGGAGAGCTCAGACTGACACAGACTTGGAATAAAATCAAAAGCACAAGAATATAATTTACAAAGTGGACCTTTAAATCAGAATTTTGTTAACTTAGCACATTTTTAAAAAGTATCTGTTAATACAACTACTTGTTGTTAATAAGTGCACTTCTAATGCAGGTTTCATGAAAGTTAGATGATGCTTTTTAATAGAATATCTTTGAACAGCCACCGAGGAGTTTGACACTATGAGTCATCGTGCCTAACAATGCCTCATGGCTGCAAGCATCTTGATGGGTGGTGTGTTTAAATGCAGTTTTGTTTGAGCAAGTGGAGTACATAATGATCTCATGTTTCCTTGTAGTTTACATCATATTCTTGCAGCTTCTGCTTGCTTACCCTTAAGTCACACAGAAATGCACAAATTTGATTACTGACCATTGCGTGCATATATAACAGAGAGGTGGTTGTGAAGCATAGAAAGAAGAGTTTTGCCCTTGTGAATTCAACTGAATTCAGATAAGAATTGGAATCCACAGAAACTCCACGAGGGGGTTATTTCACACTTATAGCGGATATTTATTGCAAGTACTCACAAAAATCAAAGCCAAAAAAGAGAAACCACACAACAGGATAAGCTAAGTTTGAATTTGGAGCCTTAAGTGACCGTACTTGAATGAGAACGTGGAGTGCAGAGTGCTAACAGAAGTCAGCCTTGTAAACAAGCTGCTGACAAAATCACAATCATGTCCAGATATCTAACTCCAAATAACCAACTTTTACTTCAAACCAGTAATATTGTGGCTCTGTAACTATAGTTTTATATCAAGTGCTGTATCTCAGGTGCTGATTTTAAATGGGTTAAACTGATAACCCCCCTGAGAGTGGATATTTGCTGACGAGTCCAAAAAATCTGTAGGTATGTGAGGTGTGTATGAACCAGACTGTAACCCACTATCAGAGTCCAGTGAACATATGAACAAAGCCTCTGTGTCTTCGTGCGGAAACTGGGGCTTGGACTGATTGTTAGCCGAGCAGCAGGCCGGGCCTATCGGGAAATATGGAGGTGCATCTGAGCCCAATTAACCTCTGTCTATTTCTTCATGTATCTCTGTGGATGCGGGAGATGAGCTTTGGACCAAATCATGACAGGCTCACATGCTGAGTGCAGAACCCTGAAATGGATGCCTAAAGAAATTGTCATTTTTTTTTCTTTAGTTCACATTGATTGTTTGTTTTTAAGTTGAGCGCAGTTTCAGCAGGTCATCGCCCTGCAGATATCTCTGATTCTGGGTTTATATCGTTCCACGTGCTCTGTATATCTCAGCTGTTTATTTAGCTACACGCTTTGTGACATTGAGTACTCCACTATTTAGTATAAAGAGGTATTAAACACATATTTATGTAAAACTAGTCAGCATTGTATTTATTTTCCTTTCATTGCTGGTTGAGAGAGTAATGGGCGGACACTCTGCTCAGAACAGGATGTCACTATCAGAATAAAAGCTGTGCTGCAGTGCTGATAACATGCCATTTTTCTAACTGCTTCATTAAGCCTAACAGAAGTGTCACCATTATATGGCTCACCCAAAACTGAGTTTAAAGTTATCAAAATGTATCTTCATCTTAACGTTCTGCTCATCGGACTGTTTTGCACCTTGTTGCATTGCAATTTTTCTGTTAAAAGCTTTTCCATTTGGGTGTTCTAGATTTGTGAAAACTCTATAAAAAGAGGTGGATTTTAATTAAATTATGACACGTATCCCAGATGGGATGCCGATGACCTGGTGGAGTTTAAGTTACTGGTTCCCACTATATGGCGTGAAGCAGAGAGCTAAAGGTCTGTACATAGCTCAGCCCCTCACCACCTTCACCAATACCACCAGCCTCACACTCCCCACACAACAGCAAAGGTTTATTACTTTTAGCTTTTGGTAGGTGTGGGTCAGTTTATGATCACTACCTGCTTAGGTTAGTATCAAATTGGGGCCAATAATGGACAATGATCAGAAGTGAATAGTGAGACATCAGCGAGAACCTCTTCCTGTGATTAGTACTGATGTAGACAGTGAATATCTCAAGGCCCCTGCGTCCTCATGACTCACAATCCTGCTGCTTGACTTTCCAGCTTTCCAAATAGGGCCTGATTTACATTTCCCAGAGCATCTGCTGAATGCTCTGGAAAGAAATCCAGCAGCACTAAGTGATTGTGATATGTCAGGAAATGTCTGTCATGTGATATCTATATCATGCAGCTGGAAAAAGCTGATCAGATCTGTTCTAGTAAGTCGCTAAAATAATCTTAATATATATCGTTTTTTAACGTCTTATTAATAATTATAAAAACAGGCTGCATAATTTTAATTTATCCTCATGTACAAACTAGATTTCTCGTACTCACGATGTTACATATTCTGTTTTTCCTTATTTCTCCACACAATCCGTACCAACAAACAAACAAAAAACCTCAGAGGTGCAGAGCTTCAAGAGGAAATCACTGCACTAAAGGCCTAAATGGCTTAAATTCTTTAGATTATTACACTTTTAAAAAAAATACTCCAAAAACTGCTATTGCAAGGGAATTAAATGAAAGTAATTACACACACACACACACACACAGTATATATATATATATATATATATATATATATATAATTTTCTTCACAAACAAACTTTTAAACATTAGATAAAATTATTCACAGCCATGCGGCAGATATTTTGTTAAATACAGCAAATTTAATAACTGACCCTCTCTCCTATTGATCTTTCTGAATTGACCTTTCAATAATTTCTTCCTCTAAACCATCGTGTCTTTTAGACCCCATTCCTACAAGGCTGCTCAAAAAAGTTTTACCATTAATTATTGCTTCAATTTAAAAAATGGTTAATTTACCTTTATAAACATGCTACATATCACAGGCTTTTAAGGTGGCAATTACTTTAAAAGCTCTTGTTTGATCCAGTTGTCTTAGGTAATTATAGGCCAATCTCCAACCTTCCTATTATCTCAAAAATTCTTGAAGTAAAACAGTTAACTGATCATTTGCTGAGAAATGGTTTATTTGAAGAGTTTTAGTCAGGATTTAGAGTGCACCATAGTACAGGAACAGCTCTAGTGAAGGTTATAAATGATATTTTCATGGCCTAAAAATCTTCAAAACATGGTTTCTAACCAGTCTCTTAATTTAAATGGCATTGATTTGGCCTCCAGTGAGGAATCTGGGAGTTATTTTTGATCAGGATGTGTCCTTCAGCATGCACATTAGGCAGATATCTAGAATTGCCTTTGTTCTTTTGAGTAATATCACTAAAATGAGAAACATCCTGTCTCAGTGTTATGCTGAAAAACTAGTTCATTCAGTTATTTCTTATAGGCTTTACCATTTTAATTCATTATTATCAAGTTGTTCTTAAAGCTCCCTGAAAAGCTTTCAGCTGATCCTGAAGGCTGCACCCAGAGTACTGACAGGGACTAGAAAGACCATATTTCTCCCGTATTGGCTTCTCTTCAGTGACTCCCTGTTAAATTAAGAACTTAATTTAAAATACTTCATCTCACATGCAAAATCTTGAATAATCAGGCCCCGTCATAAAGACAGAGCACTTAGCTCTCAGACTAAAAGCATTTAATTATTAGTAGTTATTAAACTCTGGCTCTCCTTCCCATAGTTTGTCTTTTGTCCCGTTTCTCTCTGCTTACTTCTCTTTCCCCCAACTGGCTGCAGCAGATAGCTGCCCCTCCCTGAGCCTGGTTCTGCTGGAGGTTTCTTCCTGTTAAAAGGGAGTTTGTCCTTCCCACTGTCGCCAGTGCTTGCTCACAGGGGGTTGTGCAATTGTTTCTTTATTTCTAATATTGTAGGGTCCGTAACCTACAATATAAATTTCCTTGAGGTGACAGTTATTGTTGATAATTGATGCTACATAAATAAAAATGAACTGATGTGAATTGAATTGAAAAGCCTGGTAATGCTGCTTCACGCTCAGTCCCTCTTCCATTAGACTGCAGAGCAGCTCCCAGAATGAAATACTGCAGGCCTCGGTTTTGCTTGCTTAACATGTCAGGTATTGAGACTGTAGCTTTAGAGCAGTGTAACAAATTAGTGAGAAAATGTTCTTCCCACTGAGCCCCTCATTTTTCCAATAATGTATTATACTTCATTTCAAGTTTAGTCCTTACAACTTAGGCTCTGGATTTTGTTCCTGTGGTACTAATCATATTTAAATATTTATCACATTGAAATACCCCCCCCTCCCCCATATTAATGAAAGAAACTTTCACGAGTCTAATATGAGTAAAAAGAGAGGAAGAGATTGGCTTTTTGCTCATATTAGACTTGCATCAAAATTAGTTTTGCACCAGTGCTGCTGCTGCTGTCAAACTGTTGCACAAGGACAAGTGCAACTGTTTGTGTAATATATTGATCAGAGTGTGGCATCATTATTGTTCATTATTTAAATAAGGGTCAGTGAGCAGACCTCACCTGAGCAGCATTACTGCTTTATGACTGGAGTGCAGTTGCTTTTATGTCCAGATGAGGGCGACACATCAAAAAAAAAAAAAAAAAAAAAAAAAAAATCAGCAGCAGAGAAAACATTCCCAGCAGTACCAGCAGTGGCTGTGAGAGACAAAAACAATAGCACATGAAGGGTGCGATATGTGAATCCTTTTTAAAGACATATTAGGAAGCTTTATGTTAATTCCTCCAATGGGATTAGAGCACAGCAGAGTAAGGGTTTCTCTGGTGTTTGGACACAGGAAGCAGCGTTTCGGCCCACATGGCCAGACTACCAACCAACAGCTGAGACGGAAGCAGGGGCTTTGCCAGGTGTCTGGCTCATTCTCTAGTAGGCCTGTTTCCCTCAGGCCACTCACAGCCAGTGTAGGAACATGTCCAACACTGTCAAATATCAGCACTCTCATACACACACAGAGTAATCCACACAGATGAGGATGCTTGTTTTCCATACATTATTGTGAGGTTGGTTTTTTAATTCCATATAAAAAAAAATGAGAACAAAATGAGGCACTAAAATGTTCTATCAAAGAAGCGTGACTACATTTGAAGTGGTTATTGTATCACAGGGCTGTCGCAGCATCAAGAAGCACATTTAAAATTCAGACGTTACAGTTACCTCATTGTGTCTAATCTGTTTTATTGTAAACTACTAGTCGTCATAAAATGTCTGTCAAGCATGAAATTAATACAGTTTGAGTTCCAGATTATGCATCACATGATTAGATCACTTTAACTTCTTCAAAGTCACCACATAACTGGCAACCTGTCAGGGCCAGGGTTAGAGTTTGGGTCAACATCCACCCCCTTTGGGGGAATTTTTGCCTATTTGGCATACAAAGGTTATTACAGATTAACTGCAAGACAAAAATACACGTGTCATTTTAAAAATAACACCTCCTAGTTAACATAAATGTGGTTGTTTAGCATCCAACTAAATCCCAGCTCTAACCTTACACAGGCTGCCCGAGATCTGGTAGATGTTAAGAGGTTGATGTGCAGGTCAGAAGAAAAATGTTTACATCTAAAGGAATCGAAACAAACTGCATACATATACAATAGAGTGTTACTGTATAACCCTCTGAGGTTTACGTGCTCCCAATCCTTATCCCGAATTTTTCAGGATATGTGATTAGTGGCTTTTGAAAATTGTTCCCATATATCCTGGTGACTATATGAACATTTCAAATGACACATTAACAACTACACAACAACACATTTTTTTCTACAAACAGAAAAAGATTTTTTTTTTTTTTTCACGACTGATCATGCACTGAAAATTCTGAAGGCTAAAAATACTTTGTTAGGCAGAAAGGTTCTTTTTTGACAAAGCCTGACAAAGCCACTGTGAGGCTTTTTTTTTGATATAGTTCTTTTGCAAACTGTCTGCTTGATAGTGTTTATTGTTTCAGGCACAGAAAAAAATTATTAAAAAAAGACACACTAGAGTACCTGCAATGAATTTGTTATGTGCTTTGCTGTAGTAGCTGCTAATTATCTTAAATAAACTGAAACATAAATGCTGACACAAGATCAATGTAAGAGTTTGGTTTTTCCTGCCATACGAAATTTTAATATATAAAATTAATTGTAGTACATAATTGGAAAAAACACAAAATAATGTTACAGTATATTAAATGTTACTGTGTTATATATTCAGAAAGGAAGAAAATCTATCTATGTGTGTGTATAAGTGACACTATGACAATATGTAATTTCGCATGCGGGGTTACTGCTTCGTCATCATCATCATCATCATCATCATTATAACCTCTAAAGTAAGCCTGACGTTAACTGCTGCTGCCAGGCTGCGGGCTGAATCCAGACCTCCTCTCTTCCCTTTCTCCTGCTTTTATTTGTGCGTCACCTGGCGCCGACACCTGTTGCAAGAGGAAACCAGAGGTGAGGCTTCCGGTGAGGCCGAACACTGTCAGGTTTCAGGTTCGACAACCCTTTTTCTCCCAAGAGTGTCAGCTGTATGGAGGAGAGCGCTGGGCACTGCGCCACGCTGCCATCCACTCTGCCCAGAACTCAGATAGATAGATAGATAGATAGATAGATATTATTGCCCTTCATTCTAAAGAGAGATCATTGAGGGGCGCTGATCTCCTCCTGTCTCCTCCACTGATCTCGTCTTTTCATTTTCTCCTACAAAAACACGATAAAGGAGTAGGAAAAAACAAAAAGAGAGACAAAAGTTGAGCTTCTGATTTATACATTTGATCAATCCATATCCGTTATTTTTTCCTGTTATGTATGTATTTATTTATTGCTCTTTCTGCAGCGCTCTTGAATAATACCCCCCCCCCCCCCCCCCCCCCCCCCCGCGCGCGCGCGCTCTCCCTCTCTCTCTCCTGTTTAAAATGCCGCTCACAGGCGCGCTCCCGTGCCCGGTTTTAAGCACACACACGCGCGCGCGCGCACACACATCCTTCTCTCTCTGTCCCTCTTCCTTCCCGCTCTCTCTCTCTCCAGTCGGACCTCGGGGGCGCGCTCGGTCCATGTTGCGCAAGTCGAGCCCAATGCGACTATTTAGCAGTAAAGCATTTTATTTTTTAACACCGCCAAGTGCACCCAAACACGTACACTCCCTTCCTCGGTTTCCATCAGCTTTGATCTTGATTCCATTCGAGCTTACACGGGATAGAAAAATTAAACAGGTGAAGCCTCCTTTTATTACATTTCAACAAAAGATAATAATCAGCAGATAACGGCGAATAACGACAAAATGCAGCTGTTGCAGTGTTTACTCACCCCAGTGGATCTGGTTCAAGGTCTGGAGTATCTTTTTCTCTTTTCGGTCTGTGAGAGACCCCCCCCCCCCTCCCTTTCTCTCTCTCTCTCTCTCTCTCTCCCTCTCTCTCTCCCTCGCCTCCCTCTCTCTCCATCTCTGCATTCTCCTCTTTTTAGTCGTGTGGGAAGCTCAGTGAATGCGGCTGCAGAAGGAGCCAGCATACTTATGCGCCTGACACGGATACTGTTCTGTCTTTACAGGAGGGAGAGAAACACAAGCTTGCTTTTCTCCAGTGTGACACCCCCCTCCCCCTTCCATTTCTTCGACCTGGATATTTTTTCTGAGGAGAGGATTACTTTAAAAATATCAATTTGTTTTGTTTTGTTCTTTTTTTTCTTTCTTTCTTCATTTGGACCTATGGAAGAGAGAGAATGTGCGGACTTTCGAGCTCCTCACTTGCACCACAGCGGACTAAAGGCTGAATAACTGCATTATTCATTTTTACGCACCGGTTTCTCCTGTCCTCACTTGTCTCTCTTGTTTCTCTGCGCTTTTCTTTCTTTTTTTTCCATCCGGAAACGGAGCTTCAATACTCCTCTTTTCACAGAAAAAAAAAAAAAAACAACAACAAAAAAATCAAAAAACAAACGAACAACAAAATCCAAAACTGATTTCCTCCCTGGATAAGACTGACATAATCGCTTCTCCCTTCACCTGCAAACAAAGTGAAGAGAAAACCAACAGTTTTTGCGCAAGGACTGGGTTTATGCTGCACGCATGGAGAATAATCTAGTGAGAACTGCCTAATGGGAGCATTCTGGCCGCCTTTGCCCTCCGGAGCGTTATTCCCGTGCGCAACTTCGCAGGAAACAAACCAGCATTTATTCACTGGATCTTCGGGGGGTTGCTGAGCCGAGCTGAAGCCAGACGCACAGTGCTAGCCATCATCATCATCTCTCTTCCCCATTTTCTACTCATTTCTCTTTCTTTCTCTCGATCAGCCCTCCCCCCCTCCTTTAAAAAAGAGAAGAAAAAAAAAACTCCAAGAACGATGGAGTTATTCCACCGCATTGGTGTCTGCCTTGCGCCCTTTTTCACGCCTTGGAGTCACCGGACGCGCCGTCAAGATCTCTGAAAGCTATCTGCCTCTGCCCAACCCCCCCCACCCCCATCTGCCTTCTTCTACCTCTCTCCTGCTCTCGCTCCATCTCCTCTGTACCCAAATGAACGCTTTCCCATGGAGGTAGTACAACCACCTTGGGGACCGAACGACCAGAGGGGTGATTTTTCCAAGCAAGAGGAGCCCGTCAGCAAGAGACGCATCGGGTGAAATCGGACCTCCCTCCTTCTTCGCCTCTCTTCTTCCTCCTCTGTTTCTCCATCTCCACCTCGCACCTCCACCTTTCCAGTTTTCCTTGGCTCGTGTTAACTCTCCAGAAGCCTACATGGGGATATAGACGGCTGATATAAACCTTGTTGCGCCCCTATAACTGTCGGCTTCAGCTGGGAGGACTGTTTTGCACGGCTCCATCCATGTCTCACCAATGCTGCCCCGTGTCTCCAGAGGGAGCCGCATTCATTACCACTACAGCTTTGGGTAAGTCCGACTTATTTAGATATAGTCCCTTTAAAAAAATCCTAAACTAAAATTTATCTCTCAGATTTCATCTGTCCACAAAAAAAAATGTAATTTCTTCTTCTGTGTAAAAGCTGCTAAAAATGGTGCAGCTTAAAACCCTCTCAGTATGTCAGCGACGGGCACAGTCCCAATTCTCCCTCTTACTCTTTGCTAAATAACCAGAATCTGCTACTCACTGGTAGTGGAGATGCTGGCTTCAAATGAGACCTCCCCCAGAAAGGGAACTGCAGCCATTTGACTTTGATTATGTTGAATCTGAGAGGGAAGAAATATAGCTGTGCTGATGTCTGCCTCTTGCTTTTGGGTGTCAGAATAAGATGAATAGATGTGCAGCAGTTCAGGGGTTTAGGTAATTTGCAGACCATGTGCTACTTTTCCTGCAGTACTGAATAACCTCCATCAAACATTACAGGTTGTCCAATGATTAGGAGAAATGATAACATGATGTCAGAAACAGCGCCACTCATTTCAAAGATTCTAATGAAATAGTGCAATTGTTACAAATTTGTATTATTAGCATAGTGACTAGAATTTAATTTGTAAAGTGTGAGTAAAATAATGTACTTAAAAATTTTTAAAGCCAAAATGGATTGAATATTGGAATTGCAATGCAATCAATCTCAAATGTGGATTTTGATGGTTTGCTTTATGTGTGTGTGTGTGTGTGTGTGTATGCATATCTGGTTTTGTGTGCGTATATGTATGCCTGCGTGTGTGGATGTTTGTGCATGCACCTGTCTCTTTTTTTTCTTTTCAAAGGTTACTAAATGGTTTTCTGGGGGAGGATTTATAACCGGCGAAATGCTGCTCGTACTCCTGCTGGCAGCCTTTTCTTCTTCTATCTCCGGCTCTCTCGCCTCCTCCCTCTCCTCCCCCTCAATGTTGGATGGACCCCCGATGGCAGACCCGTCCGCCCCAGACTTGCTGGCCGAGACCTGTGTCGCTTGTTCCTGCATGTCCGTGGAAAACGTGCTGTACGTCAACTGCGAGAAGATCACCGTCTATCGACCCACGCAGCTCATCCCTCCGGCCTCATCACTCTACCACCTGAACTTCCAGAACAACTTTTTAATCATTCTCTACCCAAACTCGTTCCTCAACTTCACCCATGCTGTGTCACTGCACCTGGGGAACAATAAACTGCAGAACATCGAAGGTGGAGCCTTCATGGGGATGAGTGCATTGAAACAGCTGCACCTGAACAATAATGAGTTAAAGGTGCTGCGAGCTGACACTTTCCAAGGCATAGAAAACCTGGAATACCTTCAGGCTGACTACAACTTAATAAAGTACATTGAGAAGGGAGCTTTTAACAAACTGCATAAGCTAAAAGTGCTGATCCTTAATGATAATCTCATACAGGCACTTCCTGATAACATATTTCGCTTTGCCTCGCTCACGCATCTGGATATAAGGGGAAACAGGATTCAGAAACTTCCTTATTTGGGGGTTCTGGAGCACATTGGGCGCATTGTAGAGCTGCAGCTGGATGACAACCCTTGGAACTGTACCTGTGATTTAGCACCTCTCAAAGCGTGGCTTGAAAACATGCCCTATAATATTTTTATTGGCGAGGCCATATGTGAAACACCAAGTGACTTGTATGGGAGGCTGCTGAAAGAAACCAACAAACAGGAACTTTGTCCCATGGGAACAGGAAGTGAATTCGATGTTAAGATGCCACCTGCACAGACTGAAAATGGGCCCTCCAAAATGCCCCCAACTACTGTGGTTCCCATTGCCACAAAAGCGCCAAAAACCACAGACTCATCTAAGATTTACAGTAATGGTATGGTGGTTGGTTTACCCCCAACTGGGAGAAAGATTGTTTCCATTCAGGTCCCTCCGTTGTGTCCAGAGCCCTGTAGCTGTAAAGCTCACCCTTCTGACTTCGGCATTAGCGTCAGCTGCCAGGAGAGAAATATTAAAAATCTAGGAGATCTCATTCCCAAACCACCAAATGCCAAGAAGCTTCACCTGAGTGGAAATTACATTTCTGATATCAGTTCAACTGATTTCCAGGGTTTTGAGGGGTTAGATCTGTTGCATCTTGGCAGCAATCAAATTGTCACAGTTCAGAAAGGTGTGTTTGCTAATCTCACTAACCTGAGAAGACTGTATTTGAATGGAAACCTGCTTGAACAGTTACACCCAGAGATGTTTTTGGGCCTCACAAACCTACAGTACCTATATTTGGAATACAATGCCATAAAGGAAATCTTAGCAGGTACATTTGATTCCATGCCGAACCTTCAACTCCTGTATCTCAACAACAATGTTCTGCGGAGTCTCCCTGCTTATGTGTTTGCGGGTGTCCCTTTAGCCAGACTGAATCTGAAAAACAACCACTTCATGACCCTGCCAGTGAGTGGTGTCTTGGACCAGCTGCGGTCATTGACCCAAATAGACCTGGAAGGGAACCCGTGGGAGTGCTCCTGCGATCTGGTTGCCCTCAAACTCTGGCTGCAGAAGCTAAGTGATGGAGTGGCTGCCAAAGAGGTGAAATGTGCCTCCCCCGTGCAGTTCGCCAACATTGAGCTGCGCCTCTTAAAAAATGAGATACTGTGTCCTAGGATGGCGAGGCCGCCATTTATTCAGACCGGTGCCACCCCTATTTTGACGTCAGTGTCACCTGCTGGTGTTGGCAAAGCACCACCGGGAGGGCCTGTGCCTCTCTCAATTATGATCCTTAGCATCCTTGTAGTGCTGATTCTGACTGTGTTTGTGGCCTTCTGCCTTTTAGTCTTTGTCCTGAGGCGGAATAAAAAACCAGTGGGCAGGCAGGAGGGGCTGGGGAATCAGGAGTGCGGCTCAATGTCTTTGCAGCTTCGCCGCCACAGCCACAAATCCGGCAAAAAAGGCTCTATCCCGGGCGATGACTTGGGAGGTGAGACGTTCATCCCTCAAACTATTGAGCACATTGGCAAGAGCCACACCTGCGGGATCGGTCGCTCCTCAGACATGGATGCCGGCTTCAAATTTGCAGACTCACAGAGGCAGAAGATCATCCTGCGGAACAGCGCAGACAAGGATAAAGACACGCTTTCCACCCTGGAGCGCAACAAACGTCTCAGCACGATTGACGAACTCGAGGAGTTTCTCCCCAACCGAGAGCCCAGCATGTTCATCCATAACTTCCTGGACAGCAAAAGAGATTTCAACAGTATAGGGATGGGCGGATATGAAATCCGCTACCCAGAGAAAACACTGGATAAAAAGATGAAGAAGTCATCACTGATAGGCGGGAACCATAGTAAGATCGTTGTGGAGCAGAGGAAAAGTGAGTATTACGAGCTGAAAGCCAAGCTCCAAGGAACGCCTGATTACCTGCAGGTGCTCGAGGAGCAGACTGCACTGAGTAAAATGTAGGGTTTGTTGTGTTTGAGCTTGTGCATTGATTACACACACTTATAAACTATGAAGTCAGACACATACAGGCAGACAGACAGCCAAACACATCTGCCTTTCTCTGGCCCTTTGTCCCTCTCTAGACACACATACACACACACACACACACACACACACACACACACACACACACACACACACACACACACACACACACACACACACACACACACACACACATCATTCAAACCTTCAGATCTCTCACCCTCTGCCTTCATTTCTCTCTCTGCAGCCACACACACACACACACAAAGCAAAAAAAGTGCCTTCTGGAAATCCTTAATGACCACTGCAGAGATGGACAAAATGGCTCCACACTACAAGGCTATTACTAGAATAAGCGTGGATGTATTTCACAGTGAGAGACCTTCTGGATTATCCATGCCACTACATGTATGAATCCTGCAATCATACCACAGGACACCCTAAAAAAAAGCAACCAGACATAGTATTTTTTGCTGCTATTGAAATGGGTACTTATCTTCTTATCTTTTGTTGTTCTTGTTCTTTTTCTCTTTCTTTTGTTTTTTTTGTTTTTTTTTCCCCAACCAAATCAAAGGGTCTTGAAAACAGTGCTCGAGAATATACCTCGCTGGCTTCAGCCCGTTTAAAAAAAAAAAAAAGAAAGAGAGCGAAAAGGAAAAGAAGGGAGCACTGGTCGTTCTGTTGCTCTGGAAAGAATCATGTTTGCTACATTTGGGATGAGATTATCAGAATCAATGACTCAATGGATGCTACTTTGCTTTATTTGATTTGATTTGATATTTTATTTATTTTGATTTTTTTTTTTTTGCGGGGATATCTGTTTGATCTCGTGGATGCTGTCCGGAGTTGGCTGCAGACTCTCTGCCATCTTGTCTGGATTACACACCAGTAGCAGTACACCTGCTCTTTGCCGGGAGGCTAAACGGCTCCTGTTTTCCATTCACAGGAATCGGAGGCACCGCGAAACTCTTTTGGGGAACGATTTCATGACTTGTTTTCTTTGTGTAAAGAGCCATGTTAAATATAGTGTCTTCTGAATGGAGTTGTGTTTCTCTTTAAAAAATTGCTACTTACAGTAACTGTATGTTTTGGGTGAAATCTAATGGCACATACACTGTCAGAGGACATTTCTGAAACATGAAAAGAAAAAAAAAAAACAAAACCCAAGGATATAAAAAAAAAAATTACAAAGCTGCTTGCCATGTAAGCGTAACCTGGAATTTATTTTGTAAGTCTTACATTATTTGTATCTGTGGGACTGGTTTGTAAATTACAAGGAAAGACACACACATTCATACTGTACGACGAAGCATCATCACCACCATCATCAAGAGACTACATGCCAGATTGTCAAACAAACCACTAATATAATTCAATCGGTGACCCCCCCCACCCCCCACCCCCGTCAGCTCTCAATTCGTAGTAAAAAGAAATTTAACAACATAGTTAATTTATTTTTCTATGCAGGGTTATTTAAAGAGTTAATGGTATTATTTAAGAAGAATAATACGCAAAGAATGGAAAAGACTTGAAAGTATGATGTATCAGAACTAATTCAGTCAGTTCAGCGGTTTCCGTTTCTCTCAGTCTGCTGAGGAACTCCTGCCGGATGAAAGGTTGTGAAATGTGATCTGTGATGTTTCCTTTTTCTTGTGTCGAGCGAGAGGCCCGATAGAGTCTGTGAAGTTTCAAGCAGTTTCCTTATTCTTATATCTCCCACAGTATCTTGTAAAAGGTTTCTTATTAACATTATGCAACCAAAATAAATGTGCATTAAACTTGAAACGCTTCTGGAATTGTTGGGACTGGGAAAGCGGACGTGTGAGAGGGGAAGGGGAAGGCTAACAAATCTCGAGGCTCTAAATTGTCAGATCGGGTGCGGAATCATATCGTAAACGACCGTGTGCAATATTAGCTCTTTCATGATGGCTTCAAATGATTTTTGTTTTAATTTATTTAGTTTGAGGTTATCTTGTCAAGACCAGTTATTTCAAAATTCTTTATTCAATTTAACTCTATCCGGTCCTTATTTAAAAAAGTATTGTTAAGTTAAAATTATGAGTGTTTATTGACATTACAAATGACTAGAATGTAACTTGGAAAGTATAATAAATACAATTTTCTATCAGTCATAACTCTCCTGTATATTGGTTAATTTTCTCATGTATAATCATGTTGAAATCAAGGTATTAAAATCAGCACCTATTTGCACTGTGTCCCCCTATTTATTTTTTGGTTAATGTCCTCAGAGTTTTTCTAGGCTGCTTAAACTTTCAAACTTTTACAGATACCCCATTTTTTTTTTTTACCACAACACGTTGCACTGTCTGACAGCTCAGCGCTGAACAAACTAAAGCTGACAGAACGCTGTACTTGTTCTGTTCGTGTACAAACACTGGCTGCCCTCCAAGCATAATATATGATTGCTTAGTTTGTTAGAAAACTGGCTCTGGAACTTCGGAAACTCGTGCTTTTTACACTTGAGGCCATGAAACAGTTCGTGCTTTTCCTACTGAGTTAGAAGCCACATCTAAGCTGTTGGCACGCCTTCAGCCAACACTCAACTCACTTTGAGCTCAAGTCATAGTTTAAGCAACTTAAACCGAGCTAAAAATAAAGATTTTAACCTTAAAAGCATCACGCTGTTTTGCCCATTCTTCCCAGCATTCCCAAACATCCCAAACTTTCTGTCTTTTCAGCTTTCGAGGCAAGTTTTTGATGCCGCACCTTACTTATTTTGGCAGGTATGGAAGTTCCATCTGTTTATACAGACGCCTATCAAACATTTATTTCTGTTCCATTTTAGGGTTAAAAATTCAGATTTCTTCTTTCTGTGTTAATCCGAGCTTTTGTGCTTTTGGGAAACCAAGTAGCAGAAAGTATGACTCATCCAGACGCCAGAGAATTGTCCTCATTAATTATTAATACCCATGGCAGTTATGAACTAAAAAAGGGATGTGGGGAGAGAGGTGAGGGATAGGAATCTGATATGTCTAACCCCTCCAAACTCTGTCTCCCCCATCTTTCCTTCCTTCTGTGTCATACTTGTGATTATGCTGCTCTGTAACAGAGCAGAAAAATCATTTTGTACTAAAAAAAAAAAAAAAAAGACACAAATTGGCTGCAGAAGTATCTTTTCAGTCCAGATTTTTACTGCAGTGACTTGGCTCCTGTGCGGGGTTCTGTTCCTGGAAGGTCTGGGGGTTCTGAGGGTGCCACAATGGCAGCACTAGAAAATGGTGAACTTCTATACTGTCGCTTTAATTTACTTCATTAAACGTTGGTGGAACACAAACGCACAGAATCCTCATGGTTGTTGCTTTTCTTCCTCTCCTTTCTGCTGTTATCATCCCACCTGCTGTAGAGACAGTTACGCAATTCTGTGCTGAATCCTAACTGTTAAAATCACTTCTGCTGTGCCTCAGAGTGTATTTTTATCTGATGGGTGGCTTGGCAAAATGTATGTCTATTTGAGAGGAAGGATTTAAGGGGAAGACAGTTGATAAAAACCCTGCTGGAAGGCTGTAGCCTGCTTTAATATGGGAATGGCCACAAGAGGCAGTGTAAGCTAAGAACACAGCAGAGAGAGGGGAATGGTGTGAGTGGACTGCAGGATCACTGCTGTTTGAAGGCTTTTGGTTAAAAGAAATCAGTGAAGTTTTATTGGATTTGTACTCTTGTCTTAATTTATTTTTATTGGGTTTTGTTTTGTTTTGTTCTTTCCAGAAATTTAGAGGGAAATGGCATTTTAGAGGCTCCATAACATGCTTTTGATGATGATTATGCTTATTTATATGCCCAGGGATGAATAAAAAGCGCAGACATCAGATAAAGCCCTACTAAGAAAAAGAAATAAGAAAATAGCTAATCAAAAAAAAAAAAAAAAGTAATGCAAGTAAAGTAATGCTTTAAAAACATATATTCAGTAATGGATTGCTTTATGTTTTAAGATCTGTCACATTCACAGTGGAACAGTGATTTGCAATCTGAATAGTGTCAGGATGACAGCATCTACCAGACGCTTCCACATAAAGTGACAGATGTGAACCCAACACTAAGTCAAAACTGTGTGACCAGCAGCCCGGTGGATGTTAAGAGGTTAACCCTTTGAGGTCCAAGCCTATCCTGACTTACGCGGTGTGAATAGGTTTTGGATGCGCATCAGAATGATTATTGTTTTTCTTCCCGATTACCAAGAGTTGGGAAAAATTGCCAAGGGTTTAACTTAGGGTTAGGATTGGGGTTGTTCACCAATGACAACTTTGACTATTAGCAGTAGGGCTGTTTATTCTGCTTTCTTGATGTTTTTTAAGCAGTGGTAGTATTTGCAGATAAAATTGCTTGGCTCAAGCTAAAAAAGAACCCGTATCACTACCTTAGAGTACAGTTATACCTAAGAAGCAAAACTACAAGTAGTCCATCAATAAAACCAGTGAAATGTTATTGGCATCTTTTTGCAACTAAATTTCTTAGACTAGAAAGCATCTTCATACAAAGACTGTCTCTAACAGAACTGTAGCCTTTTTACTGTTCCGCAGAACTGCTATGCAAATGCATTGCTTTTTAACAGCCCACTTGGTAGTCTTGGATGTCAAATTGTTTTGGCAGAACTTGGGCACAGCCTGAAGGTTTTGTTAAGAATGCAAATTCTGAATCATTAAAATGACTTGGTTCCTTCTTCAAGAGTGTCTAACCAAATGAAGACAGCCTTACGGGGGGGGGGGGGGACTGTCTGAGAAATATACCGGCTACGTGTTGGGTGCAATTGCTATCTGACTAAAGTATGCAGTCACATTTCCCTGTGGGTTTTTCATTTGTCTGTACATCATACAAACGTTTCTTTAATGTAAATGATCAGTTCTAGCAGGAAATTTCATCCACAAGTCTCATTACTCCACCGTTTATTGTTTGTTTGTTTATATATATATATATATATATATATATATATATATATATATATATATATATATATATATATATATTTAAAAAGAACAGGAACACATATTTTACATTGCTATATTAATAGCCAGTGTAAAAGTCTATTTCCTGCAGTGTAAATTTGCATGTTGTAAAACAAATGTTTGCCCTCCCTTATCTTATTTGTTCAGAGCTTTTTCAATATATCTTATGGCAACAGAACAGAAGAATTAAGCTACATTTGTTTTTACAGTGTTGCAGTCAGGTCTCTTTTCATGGACTATTTTAAACCAAATGTTTCTAAAGCTGCAATAAGTCATTTCCTTTTTAATATTAATAATAATAATAATAATTCTTTGTCTGTTATTAAAATCTGTGGCCTCCAAAGTGCTGGTAACTACTGAAAAGTTTTTGGAACCCCCTTAAATCTGATTATTGTCTGTATCATAAAACATGCTGAACCACGTTCATGTTGAATCGTGGCCATATCACAGATGCATAATTTCTATCTTTATTTAAATTCTTTAATAAAATCTATGTTGTTCATCCTGAGTGGAATATTTGGAAACCGAATGGAAATATAAAATTTTTTATCTAATAAGACCCCCCCCCCCCCCCCCAAATTGAGTTTTTATTGTTTTAAATTTGAAGGATCACCCATGTGAGTTTGAAATCTTTTACAGTTATAGTGTAATTTATATATTCTGTTTGCTTTTGCTTTATAACAGGTATTACTTATGATATACAGTAGCAGTCAAAAGTGTGAGTATATTTTATCACTGTGCTGTTTCAAGATTATCGTTTAACTTTTTCATTTGTCATGACAAGTTGTTTTCAAGCTGTAAAACGAAGCTATAGACTATAGACATCATCTATAGTTCTGAAACTCAAACTTAGAAGCCCAATGATGTCATAATGATGTCATGTGGGTCATCTCAAACTGGGGCATGGAGATGGAACCCATCAACTACTCTTACGACTTAGCCTTCTGGGGGCAGCAGCCAATTTTTAGGAGCTTCAGGAGCCGTCAGCAAATATCCCAGGGAGATCCCTTTCTGTCTCCTGGTCATTGTTTATGAATTTAGATAGATTTTCTAAAAGGAATTGTGCCCCTGAATCCTTGTAAGATAATAGCCGATGATTTCAAGATTGCATTTTTAGCAAATGCAGTCCCTCTTTGGCTTTTCGCATTGGCCACTTACCTACACACATTCTTTGGGGTTTAAACCTAC
The DNA here is from genome assembly GCF_007364275.1 of Archocentrus centrarchus. Lineage (NCBI taxonomy): Eukaryota > Metazoa > Chordata > Actinopteri > Cichliformes > Cichlidae > Archocentrus > Archocentrus centrarchus. The sequence goes on along the minus strand of NC_044355.1, from coordinate 28,532,981 downwards.
TTTTTTAAGTGCAAATGTAAACTACATGAAGCGGGCAGTGAGAACACTCAGAGTTTATACAAATGCCAGTTGATTCAAAACTGGATACATGAAAAATAGATTGAGGAGTACCCAGAACATACCTCTATATCATATTTATATTCTGATGTTTGTTTACAGAAATGAGAGACCGACAGTTAGATGCAGGCATCACGAGTCATTATGGAGTTTCATTATGTAGTATCTGTATTTAAATCTAGACAAAAACACAGCATTTCATCTTTGGCTGCTTGAGTTTGAACACTTTAAATTTTATCAAAGTGCAAATGCTGCAGACTGACTTACATTAGTTTGTCCTGCGTTATATGTATGTGATATTACATCCATCTATCTATATCAAAAATTACTTGGATTGCACAATTAAACTTAAAATAAACTGATATATTTTTAAATTAAAATGTATTAACACCATTAGAGGATTGGCCAGAAAATACTATATATTCCATCAAAATAAAGGTTTGTTGTTGTTTTTATTCTACATCTGTAAGATGGTGCCATTGGTTTGTCCAGCAGAGTTAAAGACCAATTAAATTATTCACCACATTGTGAAGCATGAATGCAAAAACCCCATAAAATCATGTCCATTTCATTCCAAATCCTCTACTCACAAATGTAGTTTGTCCTAATGTGTATCTGCTATAATTATTTTGTCTTTGACACCTTATTATGCTGTGGGGGCACATTTGTAGCTGTGGTGGCTCATGTCTGCTGAATGCCAACAATGCGCTTAGGAATGGTCCTCGGACATTTTTGGCATCCGCCACGGTCAGGCGGCCATTTGAGAAGGGATGAAAAGGGATGGCATCTCCCTGGTTACTGCAAATTACTCGACGCATCCCCCTATGAGAGGATAACAATGCCTTCCCTCCCCACCAGCTGCCTCATTAAACATAGACAAATCCACCAGTGCTGCTCTGCTCTAGCTGCTTGGCTGCCATTTTCACACCACTTATTCACAGAAGCCAGTCACCTGTCTGTTGAGGCCATCACATGCAAAAGTGTTAAAAGCAAAACTGGGTTCAGAGTATTCCAAGCGTGTGTGCCTTCCCGTCACTACACAGATGGATTTGTGTGTGTCTTATTAGCCCCTCGGGTCTTGAAACTAAAGCAACAACGTGCAAACTTTCATCTGAGGCACAACATATTTTCAGCAGTGTCATATGTTCAAACCCCCCCCCCCCCCCCCCCCCCCCCCCCCGACACCTGCTATTTTATAGCTTTAATTTAATGCAGCCTCCTATTAAAGAACAGGGCTCTCTGGAATTTCACGGCCCCTCCAGGGCCTGTTGGGCCTCCATGTCCACACCATTAAAGTAATTTCATTTGTCATTCAAAATCTGCGATTTGAATACAGATTTTTGTTTGTTTGTTTACTCAAGCTTAGTCTGAAAATGATAATGAGTTCCTGACCAAAATGAGATATCCACACTGTGAAAACTCTGTTTAGTGATAGTATTATTACCGCCTGTGTCTGAGGCTAACGCTTACATTTCTGTTTTAGGTTTCATTCATTTTAAGTAGCGAAGCTTTTAATATCTTGATGTCATTTTCAAGAGTGTTGTTTTGTGCACTGTGTTCATTCTCTTTGGTTAAATGTAGACACCACAGTGTCCTCTTTTTTTTTTATCCAGGAATGGAATTTATGAGTTCTGCTGGTGACGGTTTGTCACACATGAATTAAGAATTAAGTTGCACTTAAATTGTAATTGTGTTGTAAAGCAGGGTAGATGAAAACAGATGGCTGGCAGAAATCAACCTCAAAATGTTAAGGTAAAAGTAGGCTGTTTGTTTTGCAGCAAATCTCCCATATGTATATTGACATGTCTGCATTTTATTATTTTTTAACCAAGTGACAGATATTGACAGAAATCTAGGGAATGAGAAATAACCTGTTAGCAAAATGGGGCTATTTTGGCGGGAGACAACAGACTTACACTGTATGTATTACAGTACAAACAAAAAAAAAAGATACTGAATTACTGGGAAAAAAAACAACATAAGGAATTATTGGTCTTGTTAATAAGGTGTATCCAGAACAGCTTCAGTGCATCTTCAGTGCATTACATTAGACAGCCCTCATTTAGAGTTTTGATGGTGGTGCTGGAGAGCACAGTAAACACTCGGGCCCCAAATCTCCTATCGGTGTTCGGATAGGTTGTGATCTGGTGACTGATTCAGTGATTTGCATAATTTTCATTTTCATCAATCTCTTCAGTGATCCTTCATGCCCTCTGCGCGAGATATTATCATCCTGGAAGTCAGTGCTCCCATAAGGATAGAAGTTTCTCTTCACAAGACAAAGGTGATCACTCAGAACAAATTGCTATTGATTTATAGTGACCCTTCCCTCTGAGGGTACAGGTGGACTGAAGTCACCGGCAGCAAAGCGCCCCCACACAGCATAACACTGCCATCAGATTCATCACTGCAGGCTCCCCAATTCAGGTTATTTCTGTAAGTCCACTCATCTGTACAAATTAATGAAAGCTCTTAAAAAAGGCATAAATGGTATGAAAGCAAGGACTCTTAATGCATACACTCTTATTGAACGTAATGGAGGAGAACTAATGAGAGCAGCGGTGAAATGGCATTAAAAGAAAGTTCTAAAGTATTTATTGTTTGCAGTCTCTCCTGTTCTATTTCCAGTAATGCAAATTACTTAAATCTCAGCTGTGAGTTTGGGAAGTCGCTGTTAAGTTTAACAGAGGCCAAATTTTTTTTTTTTTTTTTTTTGTCTATTCAAGCAGTTGCTGAAGCTGTTCATTTGTCAAAAAAAAAAACAAATTTTTGTACCTGTACTCATTTCCTTTGTGTGCATCACCATTTTGCCACTTTTACAGTGTGAACATGCTACATGCTCAAAAGATGCTTGGAATGAGTGTGGAGGATGGAATTGTACATTAGCTTTATTTTTTGGATTCCTGCTGTCCTGCACCATTGTCATTACTAGAGCACAATTAATTCCCACCAAATATTGGAGGGAAAAACAATTCATAGGTCTGTATGTATTACAGTATGTATTGCGAGAGGGTACCTCCTTGCCAGTTTCATTTGTGCTGTATGGTTGGATGTATTACCAGCAGGACAAATGACCCAGATCCAAGGACTTTTTTTAAATTCCCAAACTGAGAGTCAAAAAAGTGGATCAGCGTTCAGCAGGCATATTATCACAAATCAGCTTTAGGCTACTAAAACAAATAATTCATGAAGTTATGAATGATTTTATCTTACTAAAGCAGCACACAGGTTATATTAGCTTTCTGACAGCAAACTGGGCATAGGATTAAATACTTATATGATGTAGCAAGATCTCATACTTTCAGGTGAAGATGACCTTTTTCCCTCCAGCAGGTGTGCTTTGAACTCTCTATGCTGAGCAGAGCTTCAAATAAATAAATAAAGTAAAAGTTTATCGTAGTGAGAGTAACAATATTATACTCGAATAAAACTTTCAAACATTGGTTTGGTGTTTGAGACCGAATAATTTATTATGGTAGTTTTGGCTTAAATTTTAAGAAGTAGGCAAAGAAGAAAAAAACAGTAGATAAACACAGCATTGAAGCACATCATCTCATTTAAGCAGTGAAAATCCTTGGAAGTCATTAAAATCTTTTTAATGTGACAGATGAGCTCTGAAAATCATTGTTAAACCAATTCATGTTAGCTGGGAAGCAGCCCGTGTGAATCAGCACAGAGCTGTGATTAATGTGCTGTTGTTTCCTCTGGGTCCAAACCCACACCTGTTTCTATTTTATAACATTGATCTATGACAGATCAATGAAGGCAAGGGAACAATTGCAGACAAGTAGAGGAGACATACTTAGACATTCGGGACTGCCCCTAGAGGTTACATCCTTGTTTGTGAGTGTGTCTGATTTATTTTTTATTTTTTTCCCTGCAGCTGACATTCCAGAGGAGCGCTACAGAGGATTTCCTTTTGTGATTAAGCTCTCACAATCAATAGCTCATATGATATCATGTAGCCCGAGCCCCCGTGAATATGCAGCCAAGAAACAATTAATGTTAAAGAAAATGTGAGGGGTGACCGATGCACTGTTTCTTTGCTTGTTATCACTACTGGTACATAACAAACAACTGACACTGCAGCCACCTTCCAACAGTGCATCTATTTGTTGTACATGTAATTTTCCTCATACATCTTTTTTTCCTAGTTGTTTAAACCATTTCTGAAAAGAACACGAACTACTGCAAAATTTCTATTGGCTGCAACAGCAAGCATCTCCTGGGATACTGTCTGTAGTTAAGGCCGCAATCATCCTTCTTCCTTTCCGCCTGCCTGCCAATCAGTCCTGTTTGCCCGTTCCTCTGTCCATTCATCGTCTCATCTGCCTGTCTTTTCTCTTTGCTGTACCTGAGCAGAATTATGATCCATAGCCTTCTCGGATACATTGTGATTGATTGGGCTTTCCAGCTAACTAATGAATTGGCCCCTCAAGGACGTGTAGCGGGCCAGCTTTGGTAATAATGTGGACTCTGCTGAAGGCAGCTCAAAGACTCCTGACACCACAGATTTAACGCTTACAGTGTTTATTTGGATTTGGCTTTTGCAGGGGCTTTGTTGGGGTTTAATTTTTAAATAGCTACCAATTGCATTTCTAATAGCCTTTTGCATATTGTCTAATAGTGACATGCTGCAGGGAAATTATGTTGTGTGTGCATGTGTGTGTGTGTGTGTGTGTGTGAGAGAAAGCGAGAGATTTTATGTGGCAAATAAGTTATTGCACAGGTATCATTTTATTATTTCAACAATCCTTAAAATGCAGATATTTTTTCGTTAATGTGAACGGTGTAGCTCACAGTGATGAACCTGCACCATATGTTCACCTGACTGCAGTTCCCACCAGCTCTGCAGAGCTTTTTAGCATCTTTTCTTTCTCATTGTTTTGGTTTTGAGGTCAATCTTGGTGCCAGCCAAAAATTAATAAAAACAGCTGTGCACTGCCACGCAATACTAAGAGCTGCCATTGGTGGTTAACCACAAGCCAATCAAACAGAGCCAAAAAGGAGAGTGAATACTGGACTTGACCATGACTCCACGTAATTATGAAAATGTGGCTGCCCTTCTGTTTGAGTTGTGTGTCGGGTGGAAGAGTGGTGCAGTGGTGCAGTGGTTAGCAGTGTCACCTTATAGCATGAGGGTCCGGGGACTGAATCTGCAGGCCATCTGGGGCTCTTCTGTGTGGAGTTTGTGCCTTCATGGGTTCTGTCTCCCACATATTCCAAACACATGTATGTTAGGTTAATTGGTCATTCTAAATTGTCTGTTCATTTTGGTAGCCACAGTGGATTGATGGCTTACGCTGCTGTGAAACAGTATTTGACCCCTTCTTTTCTTTTCTTTTTCTTTTTTGCATATTTGTCACACTTAGTTTCAGATGACTGAACAGATTTTAATTTTAGACAAAGATAACCAGAGTAAATACAAAATGCAGCTTTCAAAAGATGATTTCAACTATGAAGGGAAAAAAGCTATCCACACAAAAAAGCAATTGCCCTCCACTTGTTAAATCATGAATTAATCCACACCCAGACCTGATTACTGTCAGACCTGTTGAATGAAGAAATCATTTAAATAGAACCTGTCTGACAAAGTGACGCAGGCTAAAAGATCTAAAAAAATGACACATCGTGCCTCAATCTAGAGAATCTCATAGTCAATGACATCTATCAGTCTGTAAGGGGTTACAAAGCCATTTCTAAAGCTTTGGGACTCCAGTGAACCACTGTGAGAGCTATTATCCACAAATGGAGAAAATTTAGAACAGTGGTGAACCTTCCCAGGAGTGGCCGGCCTACCAAATTTACTCCTGGAGTGCATTGACTGCAGGTCTTACTTGCCTCAGTTAAGGTCAGTGTTCATCATTCACACACACGTGTGTGTGTGTGTGTGTGTGTGTGTGTGTGTGTGTGTGTGTGTGTGTGTGTGTGTGTGTGTGTGTGTGCGTGTGTGTGTGAATGTTAGACAAGGTGCTTAGGTATAGAAAATATAGCACTTGTATGAATGTGTGTGGACAGGTGAATGAGGTTTGTAGTAAAAAGCACTTTGAGTGCTCAGAGTAGAAAAGCACTATATAAGTACCAGTCCATTTACCATTTACTAGTTCTTGCTGCTAAGGGTGACACAACCAGTTGTTGGGTTTAGGGGGGGGGGGGGGGGGGGGGGGGATTATTTATAGTTCTGAGTAATTTACTTCTATCTAAACTAGCTTATGCAAGTCCTCAGTAATCATCCAGCCTTTGGTGCAGTGCCTTTATCACATATTGGTAAAAAAAAATCACGGGACAAACAATCTAAAGAGCAATTTGTTTCACAGTACTGTGACCTAAATGTCAGGCCAGGCTTTCGTGCTCTATTTTATCCTTCAGAGCTGGAATACATCAAAGTATTTTATGCATTCATCATTTGGTTCTGTGTATGTGTTTATATCACTTGCTGAGTGCAAACTGAATCAGCACCTGCTGTAATGGTTGGTCATGCAAAACTGAGTGTGGAAAAAAAAATATTGACTAAATGCATTTCAGCCATTTTAACTGTGCTGTTACCGTAATGATTGAGGACATCCAAACACATTTGGACAGCTGCGTTTAAACACATTGATTTATCACATGCAAAACAAACAAAAAGAGAGAGAGAATAGAAAAGAAAAGTTTTCAATTATTCATTGCTTTTCATACAACTTGAGAGTAATACGTACGTAGGGGATTGAACAGGATGTGAGTTGAATGAAAGTTACATATTTATTCCTGAGATTTTAATGACCCTGGTCTAGATTTAAAATCCCAGGGTAAAAATGGACCATAAAAGTCTATATCGTCATCCTATCAGAACTGATATAGTGAGTATTACCATGCTGAGATGATTATGCTGACTAAAAAGTAAACTGAAGGTAGTTTATGTGGGCACAAGACAAGGGTTTAAGATTTTACAGGATGTTGTCATGTCATTCAAAGCTGATCTTTTGAGGTCTTCCCAGGTACACTCGGTTCACAAGGAAGTGAGACCTGATCATTGATCCAAGTTGGACCAGGGCTAAATTTGGAAGCCCCGACATCAGCAGCTTCTGCAGTGCCTGCTGCAAAAACTCAACACCGATTTGCGGATTCAGCTCTTAAACTCTGCGCTAATTTCTGTGAGAACCATGTCAGACAGAATCTGAGTTTAGGGGTGATTCTCAAAAGGTACCAAGGTAAAAAGCAGCTCCCTGACATTATTGGCACTGTGTGTGTGGACGAGAGATATCTGACCAGTTTAGTTGACCAGAGGGAACAAATATGTTTTGAATCATATAAAGAAATTATTTTGGTTTCTCTTTGGTTAAATAAAGTCAGTTATTTGATTTGTTCAGGGTGTTTTTACCTGGGCACCTGTCCCTTGTAGTCTGCGTCTCTCTTTCGAGTTTTTCCTGGTCAGATTTGAGTCATGTCAAACATTTCGGACCGCTATTTCTGTCAAAAACCCATCTAAATACAGAACTGATTATTTCTTCTGTTTTTGATTCTATAGAAAAACTACATCACTAGCTCCTTATTTTTTATTTTATTTTTATTATTTTGACACTGTAGCTGCTAAAACGTTTGTCACTAAAAAAAGCAGCCATTATACTGCAAGGTTTTCATCATTCTATAAGTAATGCTGTGAAATAATATTGGCACAGAGCCTCCTTTAAGTCAAGCTACAGACTACATTTTAGCGATGACTAACAGAGCCAGTGTGGTATGAAAACCATTTGGATCATTTTGCTGGTGGCCATTAGCTCTTCATCCTTTACCTTATCATAACCACATCAGTGGACCCATCAGTGAGAGCTTGTAGAAATATGCAGCTTATGGTTACTTTGATCTCTTTCATTTAAAATGTTGTTGACCTTCCTAAAGGCCCTGGACCTCTGCACATCGCTTAAGTGAATCTTTTTCATGAAATGCTTAATATGTTTCTATTTTCTTCTGCTAATGAAACTCAATGATGGTATCAATGAAAACAATAAATAAAACAAAACAAAAAATATAGTTTGTACAAGTAAAAGTGTATATAATTACATACATAAAGCTGTGATGCAGCCATAGCAACATTATCTGTTGCTCAATGCAGTCCTTGAAGGTTCGAGCTGAGAATTTTGGCTGCAATCATCTTGGTGTTTTGAAACTAGTTATAATATCTACACACTACTAAGCATTATTAAAGTGTTAGTAATAATGCATAATTTATAAAACATTACTCCTCCTTAGTATGCCATTCATGAACATGGGTATAAATGGTTTAGTGTTGCTTAAAATTAAAGTGAGGATCATCTATTCCTTAAAAAGCATTTATAAATAAAATTAAAAGGCCAGCAGGACTTAAAGATTTAAACAAGTCTCAGCTGTCTTCACAACACAACAGGAAAGAGACGAAGCACAATCAGAACCTGCAAATGTTAACATAACCCATCTGAGGTTTGCAGAGTAGTGAAATATATGTAGGAGCAGACTCTGAGTTCTTAGAAGGATTTAAGATAGAAAGAGACGCACTGAGCAGCTGATAACACAGGGTACTTCATTTAAAATAAAACATGAATAAGGTTCTCTCAAAACCATAAACAACATGTTCATCATATTAACAACTAATAATGCAGAAAAATGTCTCTGAGATGTTTTAGAGTGGAAATTCTTTGGTTTGTTCCTTTAACATCAGCTTCCTTCTGATTTGTAGTTCACTAGCTTTAGTGTGATAAGTCAGAGTGAAGTCAGGTTCAGTTCCAAAGTGCTCCTGAGTTCAACAAATAAGTCAGGTTGTCCAGTGCTCTGCTTCTACACAGGTGAACTCCGGTGAAATGAAAGAAGTAGGGGATGGTCTCCTTCTCCAGCACAGTGAAAACTCAGAGCAGCTCCTCGGGGTAAGGAAGTAATCGAGTTCATGTGTGGCTCGCCATCTCCTTCATCAAGCAGAATCCCAAATCAAAGAGCATTTTGATGGAATCTCAAAACTCCAGCCTGTATTAAACAGGGATGCCACTGCATTAAATCAAGAAATACCAGCAATCAATAATGAATGTAAACTCAAAACTCTCAAAATTCAAACACTAGGAAATAAATGAGTTAATATGACGCCATATATTTTAACATGGATTTTTCATGTGTGTTTGGCTTTAAATGTAGTATTTAGAGAGTATTTTAAATGAAGAAGCTTTAATAATCTCATTTAAAGTACCCTGTGGCTTCCTCTCCTCCTACAAACTCAGACTCTGGCCCTACATAAATTTTAGTATTCTGCAAACTTTAGGTGGGTTCTGTTTCCATCTTGCAGTAAATATTTGTATGTTCTGTGTCACCTTGTGCTTTGTCCGTTTCCCTTTTCTGTTGAGAAGATAGCTGAGACTTGTTTGAGTCTCAAGGTCCCGCT